>NC_091991.1:111923281-112107475 GCF_044704955.1 Pristiophorus japonicus | reverse complement strand
CTCCTCCCCACCCCCGCATCCGTGTCTCCTCCCCACCCCCGCATCCGTGTCTCCTCCCCCCCGCATCCTTGTCTCCTCCCCCCGCATCCTTGTCTCCTCCCCCCCGCATCCTTGTCTCCTCCCCCCCGCATCCTTGTCTCCTCCCCCCCGCATCCTTGTCTCCTCCCCCCCGCATCCTTGTCTCCTCCCCCCCGCATCCTTGTCTCCTCCCCCCCGCATCCTTGTCTCCTCCCCCCCGCATCCTTGTCTCCTCCCCCCCGCATCCTTGTCTCCTCCCCCCCGCATCCTTGTCTCCTCCCCCCCGCATCCTTGTCTCCTCCCCCCCGCATCCTTGTCTCCTCCCCCCCGCATCCTTGTCTCCTCCCCCCCGCATCCTTGTCTCCTCCCCCCCGCATCCTTGTCTCCTCCCCCCCGCATCCTTGTCTCCTCCCCCCCGCATCCTTGTCTCCTCCCCCCCGCATCCTTGTCTCCTCCCCCCCGCATCCTTGTCTCCTCCCCCCCGCATCCTTGTCTCCTCCCCCCCGCATCCTTGTCTCCTCCCCCCCGCATCCTTGTCTCCTCCCCCCCGCATCCTTGTCTCCTCCCCCCCGCATCCTTGTCTCCTCCCCCCCGCATCCTTGTCTCCTCCCCCCCGCATCCTTGTCTCCTCCCCCCCGCATCCTTGTCTCCTCCCCCCCGCATCCTTGTCTCCTCCCCCCCGCATCCTTGTCTCCTCCCCCCCGCATCCTTGTCTCCTCCCCCCCGCATCCTTGTCTCCTCCCCCCCGCATCCTTGTCTCCTCCCCCCCGCATCCTTGTCTCCTCCCCCCCGCATCCTTGTCTCCTCCCCCCCGCATCCTTGTCTCCTCCCCCCCGCATCCTTGTCTCCTCCCCCCCGCATCCTTGTCTCCTCCCCCCCGCATCCTTGTCTCCTCCCCCCCGCATCCTTGTCTCCTCCCCCCCGCATCCTTGTCTCCTCCCCCCCGCATCCTTGTCTCCTCCCCCCCGCATCCTTGTCTCCTCCCCCCCGCATCCTTGTCTCCTCCCCCCCCGCATCCTTGTCTCCTCCCCCCCGCATCCTTGTCTCCTCCCCCCGCATCCTTGTCTCCTCCCCCCCGCATCCTTGTCTCCTCCCCCCCGCATCCTTGTCTCCTCCCCCCCGCATCCTTGTCTCCTCCCCCCCGCATCCTTGTCTCCTCCCCCCCGCATCCTTGTCTCCTCCCCCCCGCATCCTTGTCTCCTCCCCCCCGCATCCTTGTCTCCTCCCCCCCGCATCCTTGTCTCCTCCCCCCCGCATCCTTGTCTCCTCCCCCCCGCATCCTTGTCTCCTCCCCCCCGCATCCTTGTCTCCTCCCCCCCGCATCCTTGTCTCCTCCCCCCCGCATCCTTGTCTCCTCCCCCCCGCATCCTTGTCTCCTCCCCCCCGCATCCTTGTCTCCTCCCCCCCGCATCCTTGTCTCCTCCCCCCCGCATCCTTGTCTCCTCCCCCCCGCATCCTTGTCTCCTCCCCCCCGCATCCTTGTCTCCTCCCCCGCATCTTGTCTCCCTCCCCCCCGCATCCTTGTCTCCTCCCCCCCGCATCCTTGTCTCCTCCCCCCCGCATCCTTGTCTCCTCCCCCCCGCATCCTTGTCTCCTCCCCCCCGCATCCTTGTCTCCTCCCCCCCGCATCCTTGTCTCCTCCCCCCCGCATCCTTGTCTCCTCCCCCCCGCATCCTTGTCTCCTCCCCCCCGCATCCTTGTCTCCTCCCCCCCGCATCCTTGTCTCCTCCCCCCCGCATCCTTGTCTCCTCCCCCCCGCATCCTTGTCTCCTCCCCCCCGCATCCTTGTCTCCTCCCCCCCGCATCCTTGTCTCCTCCCCCCCGCATCCTTGTCTCCTCCCCCCCGCATCCTTGTCTCCTCCCCCCCGCATCCTTGTCTCCTCCCCCCCGCATCCTTGTCTCCTCCCCCCCGCATCCTTGTCTCCTCCCCCCCGCATCCTTGTCTCCTCCCCCCCGCATCCTTGTCTCCTCCCCCCCGCATCCTTGTCTCCTCCCCCCCGCATCCTTGTCTCCTCCCCCCCGCATCCTTGTCTCCTCCCCCCCGCATCCTTGTCTCCTCCCCCCCGCATCCTTGTCTCCTCCCCCCCGCATCCTTGTCTCCTCCCCCCCGCATCCTTGTCTCCTCCCCCCCGCATCCTTGTCTCCTCCCCCCCGCATCCTTGTCTCCTCCCCCCCGCATCCTTGTCTCCTCCCCCCCGCATCCTTGTCTCCTCCCCCCCGCATCCTTGTCTCCTCCCCCCCGCATCCTTGTCTCCTCCCCCCCGCATCCTTGTCTCCTCCCCCCCGCATCCTTGTCTCCTCCCCCCCGCATCCTTGTCTCCTCCCCCCCGCATCCTTGTCTCCTCCCCCCCGCATCCTTGTCTCCTCCCCCCCGCATCCTTGTCTCCTCCCCCCCGCATCCTTGTCTCCTCCCCCCCGCATCCTTGTCTCCTCCCCCCCGCATCCTTGTCTCCTCCCCCCCGCATCCTTGTCTCCTCCCCCCCGCATCCTTGTCTCCTCCCCCCCGCATCCTTGTCTCCTCCCCCCCGCATCCTTGTCTCCTCCCCCCCGCATCCTTGTCTCCTCCCCCCCGCATCCTTGTCTCCTCCCCCCCGCATCCTTGTCTCCTCCCCCCCGCATCCTTGTCTCCTCCCCCCCGCATCCTTGTCTCCTCCCCCCCGCATCCTTGTCTCCTCCCCCCCGCATCCTTGTCTCCTCCCCCCCGCATCCTTGTCTCCTCCCCCCCGCATCCTTGTCTCCTCCCCCCCGCATCCTTGTCTCCTCCCCCCCGCATCCTTGTCTCCTCCCCCCCGCATCCTTGTCTCCTCCCCCCCGCATCCTTGTCTCCTCCCCCCCGCATCCTTGTCTCCTCCCCCCCGCATCCTTGTCTCCTCCCCCCCGCATCCTTGTCTCCTCCCCCCCGCATCCTTGTCTCCTCCCCCCCGCATCCTTGTCTCCTCCCCCCCGCATCCTTGTCTCCTCCCCCCCGCATCCTTGTCTCCTCCCCCCCGCATCCTTGTCTCCTCCCCCCCGCATCCTTGTCTCCTCCCCCCCGCATCCTTGTCTCCTCCCCCCCGCATCCTTGTCTCCTCCCCCCCGCATCCTTGTCTCCTCCCCCCCGCATCCTTGTCTCCTCCCCCCCGCATCCTTGTCTCCTCCCCCCCGCATCCTTGTCTCCTCCCCCCCGCATCCTTGTCTCCTCCCCCCCGCATCCTTGTCTCCTCCCCCCCGCATCCTTGTCTCCTCCCCCCCGCATCCTTGTCTCCTCCCCCCCGCATCCTTGTCTCCTCCCCCCCGCATCCTTGTCTCCTCCCCCCCGCATCCTTGTCTCCTCCCCCCCGCATCCTTGTCTCCTCCCCCCCGCATCCTTGTCTCCTCCCCCCCGCATCCTTGTCTCCTCCCCCCCGCATCCTTGTCTCCTCCCCCCCGCATCCTTGTCTCCTCCCCCCCGCATCCTTGTCTCCTCCCCCCCGCATCCTTGTCTCCTCCCCCCCGCATCCTTGTCTCCTCCCCCCCGCATCCTTGTCTCCTCCCCCCCGCATCCTTGTCTCCTCCCCCCCGCATCCTTGTCTCCTCCCCCCCGCATCCTTGTCTCCTCCCCCCCGCATCCTTGTCTCCTCCCCCCCGCATCCTTGTCTCCTCCCCCCCGCATCCTTGTCTCCTCCCCCCCGCATCCTTGTCTCCTCCCCCCCGCATCCTTGTCTCCTCCCCCCCGCATCCTTGTCTCCTCCCCCCCGCATCCTTGTCTCCTCCCCCCCGCATCCTTGTCTCCTCCCCCCCGCATCCTTGTCTCCTCCCCCCCGCATCCTTGTCTCCTCCCCCCCGCATCCTTGTCTCCTCCCCCCCGCATCCTTGTCTCCTCCCCCCCGCATCCTTGTCTCCTCCCCCCCGCATCCTTGTCTCCTCCCCCCCGCATCCTTGTCTCCTCCCCCCCGCATCCTTGTCTCCTCCCCCCCGCATCCTTGTCTCCTCCCCCCCGCATCCTTGTCTCCTCCCCCCCGCATCCTTGTCTCCTCCCCCCCGCATCCTTGTCTCCTCCCCCCCGCATCCTTGTCTCCTCCCCCCCGCATCCTTGTCTCCTCCCCCCCGCATCCTTGTCTCCTCCCCCCCGCATCCTTGTCTCCTCCCCCCCGCATCCTTGTCTCCTCCCCCCCGCATCCTTGTCTCCTCCCCCCCGCATCCTTGTCTCCTCCCCCCCGCATCCTTGTCTCCTCCCCCCCGCATCCTTGTCTCCTCCCCCCCGCATCCTTGTCTCCTCCCCCCCGCATCCTTGTCTCCTCCCCCCGCATCCTTGTCTCCTCCCCCCCGCATCCTTGTCTCCTCCCCCCCGCATCCTTGTCTCCTCCCCCCCGCATCCTTGTCTCCTCCCCCCCGCATCCTTGTCTCCTCCCCCCCGCATCCTTGTCTCCTCCCCCCCGCATCCTTGTCTCCTCCCCCCCGCATCCTTGTCTCCTCCCCCCCGCATCCTTGTCTCCTCCCCCCCGCATCCTTGTCTCCTCCCCCCCGCATCCTTGTCTCCTCCCCCCCGCATCCTTGTCTCCTCCCCCCCGCATCCTTGTCTCCTCCCCCCCGCATCCTTGTCTCCTCCCCCCCGCATCCTTGTCTCCTCCCCCCCCCCTCGCATCCTTGTCTCTTTTCCCCCCCCCCCCCCCACCACCCTTGTCTCTTCCCTTCTCCTCCCCCCACCCTTGTCTCTTCCCTTCCCCCCCACCGTCTCTTCCTCTCTCTCCCCCCAGCCCCTCTCGCCGCTGCTCTCAGCCCCCTGAGAAGGATTGGGGTCAGAGCAGGGCAGTGGTGGGGGGAGAAGGCTGAGGCCTGACCGGGCGAAGAGAGTCGGAGCCTCAGGCCCTGCTTCTCGGCACCACATGGAGGGAGTGATTCAGGGCCAGGATGAGGGGGCGGGGCTTGTCGCATGTCTGTCAAAAAAAGGTGCAGTACAAATAGCTACACTTTTTTAAAAAAAACCTAGATGTGCGCTTAAAGTGTCATAACGTACAGGGCTACGGACCAACAGCTGGAAAGTGGGATTAGGCTGGATTGTTCTTTGTCGGCCGGCACGGACACAATGGGCCGAAATGGCCTCCTTCCGTGCTGCAAATTTCTATGATTCTATGAATTTTTAACAGAGAGTAAACAAGGGTAATGTAGTAGATGTAATTTATCTAGAATTTCAAAAGGCCTTCGATAAGGTACCCCATAATAGACTGATGAACAAGGTCCGAGAATGCGGAGTCAGGGGACAAGTGCAGAACGGATAGCTGGCTTCAAGACAGAAAGCAGAGAGTAAGGGTAAAGGGTAGCTATTCACAGGGGCAGAAGGTGGATAGTGGTGTTCCACAAAGATCAGTGCTGGGACCACTGTTCACAATTTTATATTTATGATTTAGACTTTGAAATAAAAATCACAATTTCTAAATTTGCCACCAAATTTGGGGGCTAGTCAGGACTGCAACAAATTACAGGAGCACATTAATAAACTTGCAGAATGGGCAAATAATTGGCAACATATGTAAATATAAAGTTCAACACGGACAAATGTGAAGTATTACATTTTGCTAAGAAGAATAGGGAGGTTACTTACTACTAGGAGGGTGAGAGTCTGGGTGGGGTAGAGGAACAAAGGGATCTATCTCGGAGTACAAATACACAAATCACAAAGTTGTGACACGAGTTAGCAAGACCATAAAAATAGCAAACCAAACACTGGGGTTTATTTCTAGAGGTATAGAATTGAAAAGTAAGTAAGAAAGAAAGACGTGCATTTATATAGAGCTTTTCATAACCAGCGGACGTCTCAAAGCGCTTTACAGCCAATGAAGTACTTTTGCAGTGTAGTCACTGTTGTACTGTAGGAAACGCGGCAACCAATTTTCACACAGGCAAGCTCCCACAAACAGCAATGTGACAATGACCAGATAAAATTGGTGTGACGGGTATAGAGGGCGCACAATTCCTAAAATGGGCAGGTGGAAGGGGTATCAGTGGGAGAGCATTTTGGTGCTGGTGATCATAATTCAGTTAGATTTAGGGTAGTTATTGAAAAGGACCAAGGGGCCGATTTTCAGCACCTCTCCGCTTGCTGCCACCCACTGCTGCTGGCATTCCTCCTGCAGATCTGCCCAGTGCTACTTTCAGAGTGGCCTCGGGCGGGAGGGGAGAGCCACCTGCGGACGGCCGAGTGGTGCAATTGAGCTCCTGCCCGCCAAACTCCCAGATTCCTGTGTGCGGGACTTGGCGGCAGAGCTGCTGGCTGGAGGCTGGTCTGTCCTTGATGGTGAGTATAAAGAACCTGAAAAAAAAAGGTAAGTGAACATTTTAATATATATTTTCAACAGTAACTTACCTGGATGGGGTCCCCTGAAGTCTTCAGAAACTTTTGTTATTTTTTGCTGTTGGTTTTTTTTTCAGGTCTTCGACCCTCCGTGGGTCTGACTCCATCCTCGGCGGTACTTGGGCGCTAAGCGCCTCTGCCGCCGAGAACGGGACCTCCCGCTCAGATTGGCGGCGTATGTCGTCCATTTGCCACCCGCCGACCTTCGAGGGAACTTGGCCATGAATATCCCGCCCAAAGTGCTGTCCGGTACCTCGGCGGCACTTAGGCGGGCGGAGGCCTTGATGAAAATTGGCCCCCAAGAATAAAAGTACTCAGTTGAGGAAAAACCAATTTTGCTGAGCTGAGAAGTGATTTAGCCATAGTGGACTGGAAACAGCTACTTGAAGGGTAAATCAGTTTCCGAGCAATGGGAGGCATTCAAGGAGGAGATCCGGAGGGTACGGAGCAAGAGCTTAAAGAAAAAGGGTGGGACTAACAAATCTAGAGCCCCCTGGATGTCAAGGGACATACAAGGTAGGATAAAGAAATAAAGGGAGGCTTATGACAGATACCAAGAGCTCAATACTGCAGAAACTCGAATATAGAAAGTGCAGGGATGAAATTAAAAATTACATTAGGAAAGCAATGAAAGAGCATGAAAACATTTTGGCAAGTAAAACCATGGAAAACCCAAAGATGTTTATAAATACATTAAGAGCAGGGCCTATTAGAGACCATAAAGATAATCTGTGTAGAGGCAGAAGATGTGGGTATGGTTCTTAATGAATACTTTGCCTCTGTTTTCGCAAAAGAGAGAGGCGATGCAGTCATTGCAATTAGGGAGGAGGAGTGTGAACTATTATTTGAAATAAACATAGTGAGAGAGGAAGTATTAAGGGGTTTAGCAGCTTTGAAAGTGGATAAATCCCCAGGCCTGAATGAAATGTATTCCAGTCTGTTAAGAGAAGCAAAAGAGGAAATAGCAGAGGCTTTGATCATCATTTTCCAATCCTCTCTGACTACAAGTGTGGTACTGGAGGACTGCTAAAGTTGTACCTTTGTTTTAAAAGGGAGAAAGGGATAGACCAAGTAATCATAGGAGTCAGCCTAACCTCGGTGGTGGAAAAATTATTGGCAATAATTCTGAGGGACAGGAGAAATCTTCATTTAGAAAGACACGGATTAATTAAGGACAGACAGCATAGATTTGTCATGGGAAGGTTGTGTCTGGCTAACTTGATTGAATTTTTTGAGAAGGTAATGAGGAGGGTCGATGAGGGTAGTGCGTTTGATGTAGTATATATGGATTTTAACAAGGCTTTTGATAAGGTCCCACATGGCAGACTGGTCATGAAAGTAAAAACCCATGGGATCCAGGATAAAGTGGCAAATTGGATCCAAAATTAACTCAGAAGCAAAGGGTAATAGTTGATGGGTGTTTTTGTGACTGGAAGAATGTTTCCAGTGTGGTTCCGCAGGGCTCGCTACCAGGTCCCTTGCTTTTTGTGGTATATATCAATGATTTAGACTTGAATGTAGGGGGTATGGTTAAGAAGTTTGCAGATGATAGTAAAATAGGCCATGTGGTTGATAATGAAGGAGAAAGCTGCGGACTGCAGGAAGATATCAATGAGCTGGTCAGGTGGGCAGAACAGTGGCAAATGGAATTTAATCCAGAGAAGTGTGAGGTAATGCATTTGGGGAGGTCTAACAAGGCAAGGGAATACACATTAAATGGTGGGATACTGAGAAGTGTAGAGGAACAAAGGGACCTTGGAGTGCAGGTCCACATATCCCTGAAGGTAGCAGGCGAGGTAGATAAGGTGGTTAAGAAGGCATACGGAATACTTGTCTTTATTAGCCGAAGCATAGAATACAAGAGCAGGGAGGTTATGCTTGAACTGTATAAAACACCAGTTAGGTCACATCTAGAATACTGCGTGCAGTTCTGGTCGCCACATCACAGGAAAGATGTGATTGTACTAGAGAGGGTGCAGAGGAGATTTACAAGGATGTTGCCTGGACTGGAAAATTTTAGCTATGAGGAAAGATTGGATAGACGAGTTGTTTTCTTTGGAACAGAGGAGGCTGGCGGGGAGACCTTTATTGAGGTGTATAAAATTATGAGGGGCATAGATAGTGGATAGGAAGGACCTATTTCCCTTGGCAGAGGGGTCAAGAACCAGGGGGCATAGATTTAAAGTAATTGGTAGAAGGTTTAGAGGGAATTTGAGGGAAATTTCTTCACCCAGAGGTGGGATCTGGAACTCACTGCCTGAAAGGGTGGTAGAGGCAGAAACCCTCACCACATTTAAAAAGTACTTGGATGTGCACTTGAAGTGCCGTAACCTACAGGGCTACGGACCTGGAGCTGGAAAGTGGGATTAAGCTGGATAGCCTCTTGCTGGCCGATACGGACACGATGGGCCAAAATAGCCTCCTTCCGTGCTGTAAATTTCTATGATTCAATGACTATCTGTTTTTTTGTTATGTTGCTTGAGGGTTAAATATTGGCCAGGACACTGGGGATAACTCCCCTGCTGTTCATCAAAATAGTGTCATGGGATCTTTTAAGACCACCTGTGAGAGCAAACGGGGCCACGGTTTAATCTCTAATCCGAAAGACGGCACCTCAGTGCTCCCCTAGCACTGCACAGGAGTGTCAGCCTAGACTTCATAAATCCATGCTGACTTGGACCGATCCTATTACTGCTTTCCAAATGCGCTGCTATTTCATCTTTAATAATTGATTCCAACATTTTCCCCACTACTGATGTCAGGCTAACCAGTCTATAACTCCCTGTTTTCTCTCTCCCTCCTTTTTTAAAAAGTGGTGTTACATTAGCTACCCTCCAATCCATAGGAACTGATCCAGAGTCAATAGAATGTTGGAAAATGATCACCAATGCATCCAATATTTCTAGAGACACTTCCTTAAGTACTCTGGGATGCAGCCTATCAGACCCTTTGGGATTTATCGGCCTTCAATCCCATCAATTTCCCTAACACAATTTCCTGACTTATAAGGATTTTCTTCAATTCCTCCTTTTCGCTAGACCCTCGAACCCCTAGTATTTCCGGCAGGTTATTTGTGTCTTCCTTAGTGAAGACAGATCCACAGTATTTGTTCAATTGGTCTGCCATTTGGTTTGCTATTCATCTGCTGCTGAAACCCTCATCCATGCCTTTGATACCTCTCAACTTGACTACTCCAATGCACTCCTGGCTGGCCTCCCACATTCTACCCTATGTAAACTTGAGGTCATCAAAAACTCGGCTGCCCGTGTCCTAACTCACACCAAGTCACCATCACCCATCACCCATTGGTTCCTGGTTAAGCAATGCCTAGATTTCAAAATTCTCTTCCTTGTTTACAAATTCCTCCATGGACTTGCCCCTTCCTATCTCTGTAATCTCCTCCACCTCACAACCCCCGCCCGAGATGTCTGTACTCTTCAAATTCTGCCCTCTTGAGCATCCCTGATTATAATTGTTCCACCATTGGCGGCTGTGACTTCTGTTGCCTGGGCCCTAAGCTCTGGAACTCCCTCCCTAAACCTCTCTGCCTCTCTACCTCTCCTCCTTCAAGACGCTTCTTAAAACCGACCTCCTTGACCGAGCTTTTGGTCATCTGTGCTAATTTCTTCTTGTGTGGCTCAATGTCAAATTTATTTGTTTTGTCTTAAAACACTCCTGTGAAGCGCATTGGGACGTTTTACGATATAAAGGCGCTATATAAATACAAGTTGTTGTTGTATTCACTGTTTCTTTTCTCTTTTCCCCCCCCGGCAGTCTGATTTGGTCGGGCGACAATTTGAAGGGACACACAACACCCCCACCCACTACTTCCTCCTCAAACAATACTCAAATGGAGTTCTGCAAGGTGAATCCAACGGGGCCTCTCTTGGGGAGCAGCACCAAGCACCGGTCCAGTAGGGTGGTACCGCACCGGGTAAAGGCTGCCGGCTGCCCAATCAATGGACACATGAGACTGGCCAATGGCGAGAGGTCCAGGAGCACTCTGGTCACCGGAGGCGCGGGATATTTTGGGTACAGGCTTGGCTGCACCCTTGCCCGATCGGGCGTGTCCGTCATCCTTGTGGACATCCACGAACCAAGGTGGTGCCTCCCCGACGGAGCTGTCTTTCTGCAGGTAGGACCGTTACTTTATTTGTCAGCGTTATCTACATATGGGGCTGGATTTTGAGCTTTGCTGTGTTTGGGGCGGTAATGCTGGCGCGACGGTAAAGTTAGCGCCCGGGAACAGTTTGCGCCTCAGTCAGTAACATTGGGCAGCTGGGCCCTGAGTCAGGGGGTGCAGTGCTAAGGGAGGCGTTGTACACCTCTCCTGGGCGCTAGCCCGGGAAACTCCCGAGCTAAAAAGCCGGGCCGGGAGCGCTCCGAGAGATGCCGGGGAGCTGGGTGGGGCGAACCTTAAAAAAAAAACACACAAAATTCCTAAAACATTACCCACATCACCCACCACAACTCAAATCGCAAAAAAAAATTAACAGAAAAAACAATCGCACTTACGTTTAGTCCATGACTCACCTCTCCGCTGTCGGGATGGTGGGACCGCCCTGATTTCCCAGGCGGTCACTGCGGAGCGCGCTGCGGGGCGGACAGATCGGGCAAGAGTCAAAACTCGCGCCGGTGTCACAACCAGGGCGTTGCATACCAGGTGCAGTTCTCCCGGGCGGTGCTGCTCCGTGCTGCCGTTAAACCAGACCCAAGGATCGCCGCGGGGCGTGGAGGCTGATCGTCTGGCCATAACCCCTCACTGCCGCCGCTCCGGGGCGAAAAACAGAGCGCAGAGGAGCCGAAAATCCAGTCCATTCAGTCAGACCCTGAGTATAATGAACGCATTCACGTGCCTTGTTTAACGATGCACCATTTTTCACCCCTCTTTTAAAAAAAATTTTTTTTTGTGAATTCTGTGTTCATCAGGGAGTTGGATGATTAGTGCTGAGGAGATTGATCCCAGAGTCAGAAAACTGAGATATGGAGAAAGACTGGAGAACATTGGGTTTCTCAATACTCATGGAAGATCTTGTAGAGATATATCAGATAGTAAATGGTGTAGAATAGATACGTCTTGGATGTTACTTCGAACTAAATCCTCAACATTGGGCAAGAGGCAGAAGTTGGGTTTAGAGACGGGAAAATTCTGGACTAACGTCAGGAAATTCTTCACCCAGAGTGATCAGTACATGCAATGGACGCTGGGAAAGGTAGTGGAGACAAAAACATCGGGACCATTTAAGACACAGTGAGATGTTGTGATACAGGGATTGTTGGGTCTTTCTGGGCTAAGATGAGCCGAATGGCCTTCCTCACCTGTATCTATCTTGTGAAAATTTCTCGCACTCCAAGGTACAGCACAGTTCCACCTGGCTTCCAAACATGTGCACTTTCTAGTCATCTGATCTGTCAGTCCTGAAACTGAGGCATTTAAAACTTCCAGGACTGTTCTGAAGGTACCAGCTGTGGCTCAGTGGGTAGCACACTCGCCTCTGAGTCAGAACGTCGTGGGTTCAAGTCCCACTCCAGTGACTTAAGCATGAAATCCAGGCTGACACTCCAGTGCAGTGCTGAGAGGGTGCTGCACTGTCGGAGGTACCGTCTTTCAAATGAGATGTTAAACCAACGTCTGCTCTCTCAAATGGATGTAAAAGATCCCATGCCACTATTCAAAGCAGGGCAGGGGAGTTATCCCTGGTGTCCTGGCCAATATTTACCCTCAATCAACCTCAATAAACAGATTATCTGGTCATTATCTCATTACTGTTTGTGGGAGCTTGCTGTGCGCAAAATGGCTGCCGCATTTCCTACATTACAACAGTGCACTGTAAAGCAATTTGGGATGTCCTATATAAATGCACGCTAAATATAAAGGCGCTATATGTATGGCTGAGACGTGGACAATATACAGTAGATCGCTGGAGAAATACCACGAATGATGTCTCCGCAAGATCCTGCAAATCCCCTGGGAGGACACACACCAATGTTGGCGTCCTTGACCAAGCCAAATCCCCAGCATCGAAGCACTGACCACACTTGACCAGCTCTGCTGGGCGGACCAACTGTCCGCATGCCCGACACAAGACTCCCAAAGTAGAGCAAGCGCTCTACTCGGAACTCCTACATGGCAAGCGAGCCCAAGGCGTTTCAAGGACACCCTCAAAGCCTCCTTGATAAAATGCAATATCTCTACTGACACCTGGGAGTCCCTGGCCAAAGACCGCCCTAAGTGGAGGAAGAGCATCCGGGAGGGTGCTGAGCACCTCGAGTCTCGTCGCTGAGAGCATGCAGAAACCAAGCGCAGGTAGCGGAAGGTGCGTCCGGCAAACCAGTCTCCCCACCCACCCTTACCCTCAACCACTGTCTGTCCCACCTGTGACAGAGACTGTAATTCCCGTATTGGGCTGTTCAGTCACCTGAGAACTCACTTTTAGAGTGGAAGCAAGTCTTCCCTGATTCTGAGGGACTGCCGGTGATGATAAATGCATGTTGTTTCTTTCTATCATGCTTGATGTATGTTGAAGCATAGAATTTCTGGTTACATTGGTCTGGAACACTGCACCGTACCGCGAATAACACCTTGGAAGCCAACCGTGAGGTAAATGAAAATGCGGTCTGTTTTAAGCAATCAGCCGGCTACATTGAAGTCGGATTACCAGAAAATATGGATGACATTGTAGTCACTGGAAACTGGTAGATTGGTCCAAGCTGGCCAGCGGATGAAAGGCACCGAGCTTATATTTGCTGTTGAGATTGAGTTGTGTGGATAGACTGTGTGGCGGTGTTGCATGTAATTGAAATGGATTCACGGAGATTTAACCGCGGGGTTAGACATATGATAGTTGACATTGGGTGTTGACAAATACTCATTACACTTAATTGCCTAATTTACATGGATGAACCAACATGGCTTCATTTTCTGCACGAAAGCTTCCATTGAATTGAAACAACATTTCTATATGGTCTTGTTGGTGTGTCTTGTATGAGTTCAGTTGCTCCCTTTTGTCAAACCACGGCACCTTGCATTGACCATATCCAAAAGGTTCAACACTCTGTGGGCAGTCATGCAGCCTAGGACTGAGCACAGCCATTTTGCAAAATAATTTGCTGCCTCAGAGAGCTGTGGAAGCTGGGACATTGAATAAATTTAAGACAGTTTTTTAACCGATAAGGAATTAAGGAGTTATGGGGAGCGGGAAGGGAAGTGGGCCTGAGTGCATGATCAGATCAGTCATGATCGTATTAAATGGCGGAGCAGGCTCGAAGGGCCGTATGGCCTACTCCTCCTATTTCTTTTGTAAGTACGCATGCAGCATGGAAGGAGCAAAGGCCATTCAGCACCTCGGGGCTGTCCCTCCCACGGACCCTCTGCTATTCACCCCACAGGGAGGAAAGGGTCACATCAGGGAGGACAATGGGTTAATTAAAACCCTGCTGATTTATCTCCTGGGTGTTGCTTGCAGCAGTGTCCTGGAGATTAATATTTAATTCCAGGGGAATCCTCGAGGTTTGGTCAATTCTATTTCCTGCAGTAGCGGTGAAGTGATGGGGAGAGTTGAAAGGAGGGTTAGCAATCCTATTTCTACCCAGCTTTTTGTCGAGCCCTGAAGATATTAATAAGGAAAGCATTAAACTCATTCTTTAGGGATCTACTGCAGTGTTGTCCAATTGAAATCAGTGATTAGCCGCAGGATAAAATTAAATGCTGGTAGCGCATCCAAAATCCGGAAACCTCGGGACCGAGGCCTTTCCGACGTCCCGAATCCGGAAACTCCTGGGCCAAAGTAAGAGGAGGGCGGAGCAGGCGGGGGTGGGGTGGGGGGGGGGGGGTGGTTGGTGACGGAGCTGGGGGATCGGCGGAGGGTCAGAGGTCGGCGGCCGGGAGAAAAACCTCTGTTGAAGACCAGCAAAAAAGGTAAGTTAAAGTTTTTATTTTTTAAATTCTTTTTCAGTGATTTAGTAGGTAAGGGTTTTGTGAATTTTTATTTTTTGGAATTTTTGGGGGGGTGTTTTCCCCCCTCCCGAGGCCCAACTCGCAGCAGTAATCGATTAAACAAAGTGTCCGGATTCCAGAACATTTTCCGGATGACCCCGCCACGGATCGCTCATGTCCAGATTCCGGAACATTCCGAATTTCGGAACTCTGGATTTCGGACGCTGAACCTATACAATGGATCCTCTATTGCACACATTCCAACTGCCCACTTTTCCGATTGTTCATCGAAACTTTCATAAGATGTCAGCTCCCTGTACATCGTGTCAACACCAAGCCCCTCCTGTCTGCCTTAATTCAACCACAAGGCCACAAAGAGACTACATTCACTCAGTCTTATTTTTGTTGTACTTTGTTCCCCCTGCTCAGGGTATTGCTGTATCATAACTATAAAATGTTTGGATACTCTCGATTATCCATCAATTACCATCAAGAATTCTCACTCCCCATCTCCAAAATAGATAATGGAACATCCACACGTTGGAAAATCACATTATATCTTCTACCTGACAGAGTGCATTGTGGAAGGATGAAATAGAAAGACTTGCATTTCTATAGCGCCTTTCACGACCTCAGGACGTCCCAAAGCGCTTTACGGCCAGTGAAGGACTTTTTGAAGTGTAGTCACTGTTGTAATGTAGGAAGCACGGCAGCCAATTTGTGCATAAGCTCCCACAAACAACATTGTAATAATGACAAGATAATTTTTTTGTTTTGTTGATTGAGGGCTAAATATTGGCCGGGACACCGGGGATAACAGCCCTGCTCTTCTTCAAAATAGTGCCACGAGAGAGAGCAAATGGGGCCTCAGTTTAACGTCTCATCCAAAAGATGGCACCTCCAACAGTGCGGCGCTCCCTCAGCACTGCACCAGGAGTGTCAGCCGAGAGTTTTGTGCTCAAACCCTTGGAGTGGGATTTGAACCCACAACCTTCTGACTTAGAGGTGAGAGTGCTACCCACTGAGCCACAGCTGACACTAAACAGCAAACTGTTATCGAATCGTACAGCCCAGAAGGAGTCCATTTGGCCCATTGTGCCTGGCTCTTTGAACGAGCCATTAATCCCATTCCCCTGGTCTTTCCCTATTGTAATGTATGTACCTGTGAGTATGCTTGCAGGTTTGTAGAGTGGCTTAGCCAGTCACATGATGTTCACAAGACTCAATAAAACCCCAGCCAGTTGGGTTCGGGGGGTCCACGATAAGCCTGGTGGATGAACTGTAATGTGTAGTGTGATTGTTAAACCTTTTGCTAATAAACCAAGTAGTTCTTAACAGCAATGTGTTGCTATGAATTCTTAAGCAAAGAACCCATGAAGCAAATACATTACACCCATAGCCCTGCATTTTAATAGTTTTCAAGTATTTATCCAATTCCCGTTTGAAAGTTACTACTGAATCTGCTTCCACCATCTTTTCAGGCAGCGCGTTCCCGATCACAACTCGCTGTGCATTCAAAAAATCTCCTCATCCCCCTGGTTCTTTTGCTAATGATCTTGAATCTGTGTTCTCTGGTTACCTGCCAGTGGAAACCGCTTCTCCTTAATTACTGTATTAAAACCCCTCATAATTCTGAACCATTCCTAATTACAGCAAGTGATCAGGAAGGCAAATGGAATGTTGGCCTTTATTGCGAGGGGGATAGAGTATAAAAGCAAAGAAGTCTTGCTACAACTGTACAGGGTATTGGTGAGACCACACCTGGAGTACTGCGTACAGTTTTGGTCTTCGTATTTAAGGAAGGATATACTTGCATTGGAGGCAGTTCAGAGAAGGATCACTAGGTTGATTCCTGAGATGAGGGAGTTGTCTTGTGAAGAAAGGTTGGGCCTGCACTCATTGGAGTTTAGAAGAATGAGAGGTGATCTTATTGAAACGTATAAGATTCTGAGGGGGCTTGACAGGGTGGATGCAGAGAGGATGTTTCCCCTCGTGGGGGAATCTCGAACTAGAGTTTCGGCATAGTTTCAGATTAAGGGGTCACCCATTTAAAACTGACGAGAGGAAGAATTTCTTCAGAGGATGGTGAATCTTTGGAATTCTCTACCCCAGAGGCTGGGTCATTGAATATATTTAAGGTAGAGATAGACAGATTTTTGAGCGATTGGGGAGTGGGCAGGGAAGTGGAGCTGAGGCCAAGATCAGATCAGCCATGATCTTATTGAATGGCGGAGCAGGCTCGAGGTTCTTATTCTACTCGTTTGTTTCACATTCTGTCTCGCTATCAGCGCTAATCGTCTGGTGTTTCCAACCAGGGATCAATAGACTCGCTGGAAAATGGATTGGCCCTTAATTCTACAAATAAATCACAAAGTTCTGAAACTACAGCCTGAGATCTAACGAAATGACTTTCCATCTTTTCACAGATGGATATCCGGGATTATGATGCTCTGTATAAGGCCTGTGAGGGAGTGGATTGTGTTTACCATGCTGCCTCCTATGGAATGTCAGGCACCGAACAGGTATGGGTCGCTGCATGTTCCCATGTCGCAGGAGGAACGACCTTACCTCGTCACTGTTCCATCGCTGGTACTTGATTGCAAGGCTTAGATGTTTTACATGCAGTAGCTTGGGGAGGGACTAGGTTTCCCCCTGGAGCGGACGTTGGGTGGACAGTTGGCGAGAAGGAGCGCTAATGGGGAGCTGGGCCTCGTTAATATTCCGTGCCGGAAGATGATAGGTTGTGGAGTGGGGTGGGGGGGAGGAGTCTGGAGAGGCAGCAGTCTAATCTAGACCAGATCCAGCCCCCCCCCCACCCCCCAAAAAAATGGCTCAGTGGGTATCTCCCTCGCCTCGGACTCAGAAGATTGTGGGTTCAAGACCCACTTCAGGGATTTGATCTCAAAATCCAGGCCGACTGAAGGAGTGCTGCACTGTCGGAGGTGCCAGATTCGGATGAGATGTTAAACCGAGGCCCCGTCTGCTCTCTCAGGTGGACATAAAAGATCCCACGGCACTATTTCGAAGAAGAGCAGGGGAGTTATCTCCGGTGTCCTGGGCCAATATTTATCCCTTAATCAACATAACAAAACAGATGATCTGGTCACTATCACATTGCATTGTGTGCGAGCTTGCTGTGCATAAATTGGCTGCCGTGTTTCCTACATTACAGCAGTGACTACACTCCAAAATGAATTGATTGGCTGTAAAGTGCTTTGGGACGTTCTGAGCTTGTGTAAGGTACTGTAGAATTGCATGTACTTTTTATGTTTCACACCATCCCTTTGTTGAATCGACTTGTTCCTTGGAAGCTCCAGGAACAGAATTTCCCCCCTCATTGATTCCCAGAACCCAAGTGCAGTCTGGTGCAGCCATTTACCGCACTCTCTGTCCCTTATACTCGCACTGATACAGCGTGTCATGAAATTTTAATGCCCCTTCTCGGCTGGTCTGCAAGGCAGCTTGAAAGATGCTCAGGCATTTTAGAAAATAATCTTTTAATAATTGAAGAGTAGACTTTGGTGGAGGCCAGGGATTGTCTAACATCTGCCAATTTCTTCATTTGTTGTTAATCATTCTGAATGACCTCATTGGTGGCAGGATCAGGTTGTGTGCTTGGCTCCTGTCTGCAGGATGGTGATTTATCACCATAACCATTTCACGAGTGCCACTCCTTTCCCGAGTCATCAATCTTTGGGTGTCGGCGACCGTTGGAAGGCTTTTGCATGAAAACACAGAAAAGAAAGACTTGCATTTATATAGAACCTTCCATAACCTCAGGATGTCTCAAAGCACTTTACAGCCAGTGAAGTACTTTTGGAGTGTCATCACTGTTGTAATGTGGGAAACGCGGCAGGTAAATCGTGCACAGCAAGATCCCACACAACAATGTGATAATGACCAGATAATCTGTTTTTGTTATGTTGATTGAGGGATAAATATTGGCCCCAGGACACCGGGGATAACTCCCCCACTCTTCTTCAAAACAGTGACATGGGACCTGAACGAGCAAACGGGGCCTCGGTTTAACGTCCCATCCGAAAGACAGTGCCCTGCATGGGAGTGTCAACCTAGATTTTTTGTGCTCGGGTCGCTGGAGTGGGACTTGAACCTACAACCTTGTGACTCAGGCGAGAGTGCTGCTCACTGAGCCACTCATCATAGGCAATCTCTCAGAATCGAGGAAGACTTGCTTCCACTCTTAGAATGAGTACTTTAGGTGGCTGAACAGTCCAATATGAAAGCCGCAGTCCTTGCCACAGGTGGGACAGATAGTCGTTGAGGGTAAGGGAGAGTGGGACAGGTTTGCTGCACGTTCTTTCCGCTGCCTGCGCTTGTTTTCTGCAGGCATTTGGCGATGAGACTCGAGGTGCTCAGCGCCCTCCCGGATGCACTTCCTCCAATTAGGGCGGTCTTTGGCCAGGAACTCCCAGGTGCCGGTGGGGATGTTGCACTTTATCAGGGAAGCTTTGAGGGTGTCTTTGTAACGTTTCCTCTGTCCATCTTTGGCTCGTTTGCCGTGAAGGAGTTCAGAATAGAGCGCTTGCTTTGGGAGTCTCGTGTCTGGCATGCGGACAATGTGGCCTGCCCAGCGGAGCTGATCGAGTGTGGTCAGTGCTTCAATGCTGGGGATGTTGGCCTGGTCGAGGACACTAACGTTGGTGCATCTGTCCTCCCAGGGGATTTGTAGGATCTTGCGGAGACATCGTTGGTGGTATTTCTCCAGTGACTTGAGGTGTCTACTGTACATGGTCCATGTCTCTGAGCCATACAGGAGGGTGGGTATTACTACAGCCCTGTAGACTATGAGCTTGGTGGTAGATTTGAGGGCCTGGTCTTCAAACACTCTCTTCCTCAGGCGGCTGAAGGCTGCGCTGGCGCACTGGAGGCGGTGTTGAATCTCCTCATCAATGCCTGCTCTTGTTGATAAGAGGTTCCCGAGGTATGGAAAGTGGTCCACGTTGTCCAGGACCGTGCCATGGCTCTTGATGATTGGGGGGCAGTGCTGTGCGGCGAGGACAGGTTGGTGGAGGACCTTTGTCTTATGGATGTTTAGCATAAGGCCCATGCTTTCGTACGCCTCAGTAAATGCAGCAAAAACTAGCATCAAGATAGCAGTGCTGAGGCATCCGTTTGAAATGTGCTGAGTGTAATGGCCGAGTTTATCACTGAGCCACAGTGGGGTGCTGATTGGCATGTGACTCAGTGAAGGAGTGAAATTTTGATGTTTTTTTGCGCTCGTTTCTCCCCTGATTCCCTCGCTCTTCCTGTGGGACAAGGACGACATGAAGAGGACGTGGGAGGTGCTGCAGTTAGTGAGATGCCAGCTCGAAGCAAATATCTGATCAAAATGTTTGTGCTTTTAGGAAACGAAGTTAAAATCGAGCTTAGCAACATGTTCAGCTTGAAAGGTTCAACAATGGCATTATGTAAAAAATCTGGTACACTGGAGATATCTATTTGCTCAGTGCAGCACTTTGTGTAATCAATGTAGCGCGGGTGAGTCATCGGATCCTGCCACAAACTATGTTAAGTGTTTCTCCAACGGTTTACATTTCACAGCCGACACGTGTCTGAACTTGGGTGCTCACCCAGGGTTTGTCCGGATTATCATTAACCCTTCCCGTCCACGGTCAAACAGAGAAGGCAAATCGTGGTTGGGTGACCCCAAACTTGGGTTGTAAAAGCTCGCACAATGTGCACAGAAAGGTATTGGTAAATGGATAAGATGGGTGTTGCTCAGATTGGAGAAGGGTTGGAAGTGGCGATTTAATAGAGATTTTCCTTTTTAAATTAGGAAGGGTTTTGATGGCGTGAATAGGGTAAGATTATTTCCTCTGGTTGGGAGGTCAGTGACAAGGGAGCCATCGATTTAACATGACCATTGAGCACGAGGAGAGGGATTGGGGGGTATTTCTTTACACAGAGGGTCGTTGGAGCATGGAATGCGAAGGTAATGTTTGCTGTTTGGTTAGTGATGTAAATTGAGAGATGATTGGTCTGTTTAGCTCTATTATGAGGGTAGGATTTGTTGCTCAACCTAACTTTGGTCAACCCATGTGCTTATAGTATTCCCACTTATTTTATGACAGGTCTGTATGTTGGGCTGCAAGATGGTGTCCACTCAAAGCTCAGATCCATGGAATGCATGGATTGAACCTAGATTATTAGCAAGGATATATATGCTGTGGTTTTGGTTCAAGTGAAGTGTTAATCTGAATTTAACCCCAGGGAGTAGTTGAGGCAGAGACCATTGCGTCTTTTAACAAAGAATTGGATAAATATTTAGAGAGAGAAATTGGGCTTTATAGTAAAGAACACATTAAAGATAACTAAAGATTTGCTCCGTTCCCTAATGAGTGTTAGAATGGCAACACACACTGCCCAGTAGACAATGACATAAGCCTGTTCTCAAATACTTAGAAGCTATTATTGCAACATCAATCGATAATGCAATAATGGCAATAACACGACTGTCTTGAAGCTTCTTTCCTGATATCTCTGTGGCTCAGTGTGTAGCACCCTCGCCTCTGAGTCAGAAGGGTGTGGGTTCAAGTCCCACTCCAGGGACTGGAGCACAAATCTAGGCTGACACTCCAGTGCTGCACTGTCAGAGGTGCCGTCTTTCGGATGAGACAGATGGACGTAAAAGATCCCACGGCACTATTTTGAAGAAGAGCAGGGGAGTTATCCCCGGTGTCCTGGGGCCAATATTTATCCCTCAATCAACATCACTAAAACAGATTATCTGATCATTATCACATTGCTGTGTGTGGGAGCTTGCTGTGCACAAATTGACTGCTGCATTTCCCACATTACAACAGTGACTACATTTCAAAAATACTTCATTGGCTGTTGAGACGTCCGGTGGTCGTGATAGGTGCTCTATAAATGCAAGTCCATTTATACACAAGGACTCCTTCCTTTTGATTAACTAGCGAGAATAAACCTGTTTAATTAAATATCTCGATTCAATAAAAGACTACGGCTCCTGCTCCAGTTTCCTCGAGTAATTTTGTCAACAGTAGCAGACAGACAAGTGTCATTATTTGCTAAATTCCTGTCAGTAATCACCCTTAAAGTGCTCAATGGATGCTCTGTAACTGTGTGCATGTGAACTCTTCTATCCCTCATCCATGCCTTGGTTACCTCCAGACTCGACTACCCCAGCGCTCCCATGGCCGGCCAGCCTCCCAACTTCCACCCTCTAAACTCAAGCTCATCCAAAACTCTGCTGCCCATATCCTACCTCGCAACAAGTCCTCTTCACCCTTCACCCCTGTGCTCGCTGACCTACATTTGTTCCCGGTTAAGAACATAAGAAATAGGAGCAGGAGTCGGCCATTTGGCCCCTCGAGCCTGCTCTGCCATTCAATATCATGGCTGCTCTTCTACCTCAACTCCACTTTCCTGCACTGTCCCCATATCCCTTGATTCCCTTAATATTCAAAATTAAGCAATGCCTCGATTTTAAAATTCTTATCCTCATGTTCAAATCCTTGCATGGCTTCGCCCCACCCTATCTCTGTGACCTCCTCCAGCCGTACAACCCTCCAAGATCTCTGCGCTCCTCCAATTCTGGCCTCTTGAGCATCCGCGATTTTAATCCTTTTGCCATTGGTGGCCTTGCCTTTCCCAAGCTATATAGTTTGCTGTTCATCTGCTAACTTTTTCCAGTTCTGACGAAAGGTCATCGACCTGAAACGCTAACACTGTTTCTCTCGCCACAGATGCTGCCTGACCTGCTGGGTATTTCCAGCATTTTCGTTTTTCAGATTTCC
Organism: Pristiophorus japonicus; assembly: GCF_044704955.1. Taxonomy (NCBI): domain Eukaryota; kingdom Metazoa; phylum Chordata; class Chondrichthyes; family Pristiophoridae; genus Pristiophorus; species Pristiophorus japonicus. Next base: position 112,085,430 of record NC_091991.1, on the reverse strand, counting down.
AGCAGCCGCAGTATTTTGCTTGTGTTGGTTCAGGTGACGTTCGGCCAGGGTGCAATCGTTCCAAAATGACTGACCTCAGCACTGGGTGTTGCGTTTAGCTGGGCAGCAGTTTACATCTCTTTTATAATGAGCTTTGGCTAACAAAGGAAATTAAGGATAGCATTAATTCCAAAGAAGAGGTATACAAATGAGCCAGAAAAAGCAGCAAACCGGAGGACTGGGAGAATTTTAGAATTCAGCAGAGGAGGACAAAGGGTTTAATTAAGAGGGGGAAAATAGAGTATGAGAGGAAGCTTGCCGGAAACATAAAAACTGACTGCAAAAGCTTCTATAGATATGTGAAGAGAAAAAGATTAGTGAAAACAAACGTAGGTCCCTTGCAATCGGGTCGGGTGAATTTATAATGGGGAACAAAGAAATGGCAGACCAATTGAACACGTACTTTGGTTCTGTCTTCACAAAGCAAGACACAAATAACCTTCCGGATGTACTAGGGGACCGAGGGTCTAGTGAGAAGGAGGAACTGAAGGATATCCTTATTAGGCGGGAAATTGTGTTAGAGAAATTGACGGGATTGAAGGCCGTTAAATCCCCAGGGCCTGACAGTCTGCATCCCATAGTACTTAAGGAAGTGGCCCTAGAAATAGTGGATGCATTGGTAATTTTCCAACAGTCTATCGACTCTGGATCAGTTCCTATGGACTGGAGGGTTGCTAATGTAACACCACTTTTTAAAAAAGGAGGGAGAGAGAAAACGGGTAATTATAGACCGGTTAGCCTGACATCGGTGGTGGGGAAAATGTTGGAATCAATTATTAAGAATGAAATAGCAGCGCATTTGGAGAGCAGTGATAGGATTGGTCCAAGTCAGCATGGATTTATGAAAGGGAAATCATGCTTGACAAATCTTCTGGAATTTTTTGAGGATGTAACTAGTAGAGTGGACAAGGGAGAACCAGTGGATGTGGTGTATTTGGACTTTCAGAAGGCTTTTGACAAGGTCCCACACAGGAGATTAGTGTGCAAAATCAAAGCACATGGTACTGGGGGTAATGTACTGACGTGGATAGAGAACTGGTTGGCAGACTGGAAGCAGTGAGTCGGGATTAACGGGTCCTTTTCCAAATGGCAGGCAGTGACTAGTGGAGTGCCACAGGGCTCAGTGCTGGGACCCCAGCTCTTTACAATATATATTAATGATTTAGATGATGGAATTGAGTGTAATATCTCCCAAGTTTGCAGATGACACTAAACTGGGTGGCGGTGTGAGCTGTGAGGAGGACGCTAAGAGGCTGCAGGGTGACTTGGACAGGTTAGGCGAGTGGGCAAATACATGGCAGATGCAGTATAATGTGGATAAATGTGAGGTTATCCACTTTGGGGGCAAAAACACGAAGGCAGAATATTATCTGAATGGCGGCAGATTAGGAAAAGGGGAGGTGCAGCGAGACCTGGGTCATTGAAAGTTGGCATGCAGGTGAAGAAGGCAAATGGTATGTTGGCCTTCATAGCAAGGGGATTTGAGTATAGGAGCAGGGAAGTCTTACTGCAGTTGTACAGGGCCTTTGTGAGGCCTCACCTGGAATATTGTGTTCAGTTTTGGTCTCCTAATCTGAGGAAGGACGTTCTTGCTATTGAGGGAGTGCAGCGAAGGTTCACCAGACTGATTCCAGGGATGGCTGGACTGACATATGAGGAGAGACTGGAGTTTAGAAGGATGAGAGGGGATCTCATAGAAACATATAAAATTCTGACTGGACTGGACAGGCTAGATGTGGGAAAATGTTCCCGATGTTGGGGAAGTCCAGAACCAGGGGACACAGTCTTAGGATAAGGGGCAGGTCGTTTAGGACTGAGATGAGGAGAAATTTCTTCACTCATAGAGAGTTGTTAACCTGTGGAATTCCCTGCCGCAGAGAGTTGTTGATGCCAGTTCATTGGATATATTCAAGAGGGAGTTAGATATGGCCCTTACGGCTAAAGGGATCAAGGGGTATGGAGAGAAAGCAGGAATGGGGTACTGAAGGAATGATCAGCCATGATCTTATTGAATGGTGGTGCAGGTTTGAAGGGCCGAATGGTCTACTCCTGCACCTATTTTCTATGTTTCTATATTTCTATGTTTGCTCTCCCGTAGAAGGACCTGCAGTGGTTCAAGGCGTGTATGTTGCCAGCAAACCCCACACCTTAGCATTAATTTCAATTTACACTAATCCTGAATCCTAAATTAACTTAACCATTTGATCTCATTGATAACCAAAAGAAGGCAGCTGGCTAAAGGGAATCAGTACAACGGTTGTCTTGAACGGACATGGCTGACATACCATCGGGAAACGAGGTGGGGGAGCAGTGGGGAGATCCTTTGGACTTCCCCAAAACTGCCCTGAGTGCTATCAGCTTCTAATGGGATTGCCAGGACTAGTTGGACCGTATTCCGCAAGGTTTTACCCTTCTAACCAACAAAAACAAATCATTATCTCAATGCTGTTTGTGGGACCTTGCTGTGCGTAAATTGGCTGTTGCGTTTTCCACATAACAGTGACTACATTTCAAAAGTACTTCATTGACTGCAAAGTGTTTTGGGCTGTCTTGAGGACATGAAAGGCGCTATAGAAATGCAAGTCTTCTCAATATCACGACTGTCCACTCCAATGATATCTTAAGTGAGGAATCCTACCCACAATCCATTGGTGTCACATGAGATGGGAGCTCCACACAAAATAGCTTCTCCTAGGCTAGCGAGCGCTATTCACAACCTCAGAACGTCCCAAAGTGCTTTAGTCAATGAATTGCTGTTGAAGTGTAGTCACTGCTGTAATGTAGAAAATGTGGCAGCCAATTTACACGCAACAAGCTCCCACGAACAGTAATGAGATAAATGGCCCAGTAATCTGTTTTAGTGAATGTTGGTTGAAGGATAAATGTTGGCCCAGGACACCAGGGAGAACTTTCTTGCTCTTCTTCGAAATCATCATCATCATAGGCGGTCCCTCGAACGAGGATGTCTTGTTTCCACGAGTTCACAGATGTTTCAATGAAGAACCCGATGTTCCAGTCCTGAACTCCAATTGAGGGGGTGGAAGATGCCTGTGCATGGATTTTTTTAACGTGTGGTGACCGTTGCACACCAGCCACCACACGGGCTTGACAGAGCTAGGCCTTTATCCAGTGGCAATGGTTAACCAGGACGACTGGAGACCTGCTCTGCTGCACGGACCTAGTGCGCGCACACATCGCAGTGTGGGCTGGCCCATGCTGCCCCTGGGCCCTCGGCTCTTCTGGGCCCTGTACCCTCCTCTGTCGCAGCTCCGCCATGATCTCTCACCGCTCCTCCGCCATAAGCGAAATAGGCTGCCTCTAACCAACAGAACTAAAATGGACGAGAGGGTAAGAAAGGGAGACTGGGAGTTACCAGGTGAGCATTTAGCAATGTGAAGGACTTCAGCTGAGTCTGGGATAAATGTTACGAGTCAACATTCATGGAGGTTAAAACATCCGATTACTGAGCCAGACCATTCCTCACCCATTAAGTTAATAGACTGAAGACGATACAGGATGTGAATTGGGGGTCTCAGCCTTTGCACTCGGATAGCCGATATACACGCATTGTGCAAAGCTCTGTCCCGGGAGCACTGTCATAATATTTACCCCGTGCTCCATCTGTAAAGGTATTAGCGAATGGGCTATTTGCAGAGTAATTACTCTGCAACAACATTGCAGTTTATATTTTGTTTTAAGTCATGTGTTTCTATTTATTTCTACAGCTTCAAAAAGAGCAAATTGAATCTGTGAATGTTGGTGGGACAAGACAAGTCATTGATGGTGAGATGACGATTTAGCGTCTGGTTTCTAATATATATAAATCCGACAGGGCGGCGCTCCCTCAGCACTGCCCCTCCGACAGGGCGGCGCTCCTTCAGCACTGCCCCTCCGACAGGGCGGCGCTCCCTCAGCACTGCCCCTCCGACAGGGCGGCGCTCCCTCAGCACTGCACTGAAGTGTCAGCCTAGATTATGCGCTCCCTAAACCATCTCCGTCTCTCCACCGCGCTCTCCTCCTTAAATCCCACCACTTTGACCAAGCTTTTAGTCACCCCTCCCAATATCTCCTTTGTCTAGATGTCCATTTTTGTCTGATAACGCTCCTTTGAAGCACCGTGGGGTGTTCTTGTACATTAAAGACGCTATATGAATACAAGTTTTTGAGGGGAAAATTGCCCCTCGCCCCGATTGGGGGCGGCAACCTTCCAGGGCCGGAACTTTTATCGCCAAGCCCGGAAGCTCCATCCCCGACATGGAATTGGGCCATACTCCCCTCAAAGGAAGTGGAGCTCTGTCTCCGCTATTCTGCTTCCTTTGAGGGGTGCTCCCAAGGCCCCTCCCCGTGCATTAAAGGGAAGGGCCGCCGTGCACTCTGCATGGCCCTTTGGTGGCCACCAGGGGGACGCGTGAGACGGGGCCGGCACCCGAGACGGAGCTCCGGGCTGCACAATGGCCGCCCAGTCGATGTGAGGGCCGCCCCTCGGGGCTCAATTTTCCCCAATGCCGTATTTTGGCGTATTTCAAGAGTCACGCCCTTTTTGTGGCCCCAACTACTCCCCCCAAAAAAGTGAAAGTTTCCCCGTTCTAATTTTTGAAATTGCTGCCGTGCAGCCTGTCCTTTAGCTTCGGTGGAGGTGGGGCCTAATGTCTGCGGCGAAAAAACATGCCCCTCCCCCTCTGTGCATGCACGGGGGGAAAAAAATGCGTTTTCATGCTCAGTACGCCTCCTGGTCTGCATTCAGCCATTTTTAAAGAGCCAATTGTGTGAGAGAATTTTAATTCTCAGTGGAACAATCGGAGCTGCAATTTGCAGCGTGGCTCAAGGACCAAGAACTTCTCACGAGGAAGTGGAGGCACTGGTTACTGTGATTGAGGCCAGATGACACGAGCTGGACACCAGCAGAGGTCAAATAAAAGTTTCACCAAAAGAAATGTAGAAACGCTGGAACCAACTTGCAGAAGATTACTGAGCAATGGTGACCACCCCGAGGTCCGGAAGCCAGTGCAAAAAGAAGTGGCAGGACCTTGATCAAGTAGTTAGTGTAAGTAATATTTTCATTTATTCACTGGAATTGCAATTGTAAATGTGACCATCTGTATGTCCCACTCAGCAGAAAGACACCTTCTCCAAAAAGTTATATTTTCATCTTTGCAGAGGAAGGTGGCACACAACAAATGAGAGAGAACTCGAACAGGAGGAGGCCCGGCAAATCTGCAGCCACTGACACACTTGGGAGAGAGGGTCGCTGCTTTGATGGGTCCTGCCTGGAGAAAAGCAACCACCACTGCACAAGCTGGGCCCACACGAGGGAGAGGGTAAGTCCTGCAAATTCCACAGTCTGGCTTTGCTAAATGTTAAGTACTGCGCGGGCTAGCCATGCTTCGGTTCATGGGGATGTCTCCGTCAGCTACGCTTCGGTTGATGCAATGTGCAATCATTCATCGTGGTCCTTCTAATCAGCCTGCTGCCTGCACTGTGTGAGCCTACTCATGCCACCCACCCGGCCCCCTCCTCTGCTGCTAACCATTTGTCTGTTCTGTTATATTTTGCAGAACTTGAGGACAACCTTGACGAGGCTAAAGCCGATGCAGATGATGATTCAGATGTGGACGAGTCTGAAGAGGAGAACCTCTTCCAATCCCACCTTCCAGTCCAAGAGCATGAGGGTGGGGGGGAGGGGGAGGATGAAGCCCCCACTGTTGTACTCACAGAAGGAGGTGCAGGTGCCGCCCATTGAGATGCCAGCCCTTTCCTGAGTGGTGTGAGTGTTGGGACATTTACTCGTTTCACACTGTCCCAGGCTGCGGGTCCCAGTGGGGCGCAGCGAGTCGCATCCAGGGTGAGTAGGGGAAGGAGAACACGACAACACTCTCTCGAAGTGAAGGATGCAACAGATGGGGTTCAGATGATGGCAGAGTGCGGAGAGCACTGACCTTACGTGATTACTCCAGACACCATCAGTGGGTGGGTGATGAGGTATCGGGACTGTCGTGAGAAGTAACAACACTTACGAGAAATGTGAACACTGGGCACATGAGGGAGGGAATGTTGCAGGTAGTTGAGACACTGCCGGGGCACGAGAGAGGGAATGTCAGAGTTAGCTGCTGCAATAAGGGAACACGCCCAGACCCCGCGCCCATTGACAGAATCAACTGCCACTCCCACTCCAATCCCCAGACCAACCTCTGAAGAGGCCCAAGCCGAGACTTCCACATTGCCGCCTGCCCAAACCCCCCCCCCTGTCAAGAAGAGCGCATTACCCGAGATGCTCGAAAGAATAAGCTTGGTACCAACCCGCGAAACACTGCGCCACCGCCTGCGGGCAGGGGAGATGTCACCAAGACCAAGCGCAGCGGGCGGTCTTAGAATAAGGTGGAGGAGAGATGGGTGCAGCCTTTCTTTGTTGCTGCTGTTACTGTTGTAACTGTTCTCAAATTAAAAGTTTTTTGTAAGTGATGTAAATTTACAAGTTGAAAAGCTTGTAAGTGATAAGTGAATACTTTATAAAGTTTGGTACAAGAATATTTTATTGAAGTTAAGTACAAACAAGTGTTAAATGTTTGAATAAAATATATTTTAAATTATAACTGAATCATTTCCATTATTAATACAACTTTTTGAACTAAAGAATCATTTCCATTATTTGCTCCATTAACACAACACAATACGGAACAGGTCTAAACAGTAAACATTTGGAATAGTTGCCGCTGAGCCTTCAGGCAGCAAAGCGTTCACGGATGAGCTGCTGGCGCAAGGCTCGAGCAATTGTTAAAGGGGCACGACGGCCCACCCTCCTCCGCCATCGTGCTCCAGATTCAGGCAATTGCATGGCTTCCTTGTCGTCGTCCTCCTCCTCCTCCTCCTCACCTGCATCTACCTCATCATCATCAGCTAATCTCATCTCCGGTGGATCTTCTTCTACCAGGCTAAATGAGTGGGCAAAAATTTGGCAGATGGAGTATAATGTGGGAAAATGTGAGGTTATCCACTTTGGCAGAAATAACAGAAAAGCAAATTATAATTTAAATGGAGAAAAATTGCAAAAGTGCTGCAGTACAGAGGGACATGGGGGTCCTTGTGCATGAAACACAAAAAGTTAGAATGCAGGTACAGCAAGTGATCAGGAAGGTAAATGGAATGTTGGCCTTTATTGCAAGGGGGATAGAGTATAAAAGCAGGGAAGTCCTGCTACAACTGTACAGGGTATTGGTGAAATCCCACCTAGAGTACTGCGTACAGTTTTGGTCTCCGTATTTAAGGAGGATATACTTGTTCAGAGAAGGTTCACTAGATTGATTCCAGAGATGAGGGGGTTGACTTATGAGGATAGGTTAGACCTATAAGTCATTGGAGTTCAGAAGAATGAGAGGTGATCTTATTGAAACGTATAAGATAATGAGGGGGCTCGACAAGGTAGATGCAGAGAGGATATTTCCACTCATAGGGAAACTAAAACTAGGGGACATAGTCTTAGAATAAGGGGCTGCCCATTTAAAACTGAGATGAGGAGAAATTTCTTCTCTAAGGGTTGTAAGTCTATGGAATTCTCTGCCCCAGAGAACTGTGGAGGCTGGGTCATTGAATATAGTTAAGGTGGAGATAGATTTTTGAATGATAAGGGAGTAAAGGGTTATGGGGAGCGGGCAGCGAAGTGGAGCTGAGTCCATGATCAGATCAGCCATGATCTTGTTGAATGGTGGAGCAGGCTCGAGGGACCAAATGGCCTACTCCTATTTCTTATGTTCTTATGTTCATGATGGCTAAGTTGTGCAGCATGCAGCAGACAACAGTGAACTGACCGACAATCTCAGGAGAGTATTGCAAGTAGCCTCCGGAATGGTCCAGGCATCGGAAACGCTGCTTCAAGATGCCACTGGTCCTCTCTATTATGCTGCGCGTCGCAATGTGCGATATGTTGTATTCCCGGTCAGCTTCTGTTCGGGTCACACGTGGGCGTTGAGCCAGGTGGCAAGGCCGTAGCCTTTGTCTCCCAGTAGCCAGCTCTGCCCTTCTGGCTGCTGCTGAAATATGGCAGATATAACGCTCTCGCGTAGGATGAACACATCATGGGTGCTCCCAGGGTATCTTGCATCGACTGACATGATGCGATGCATGTCGTCACACACGAGCTGCACATTCACCGAGCGGAAACCTTTTCTGTTCCTGTACATCTCTGAATCATCCCAAGTGCTCGCAACGCGATGTGGGTACAATCAATGCATCCCTGTACCTTTGGGAAGCCTGCAGCCCTGTCACGCATTGCCTGGGGAACTTTATGTAGTTATTCCTCCGGGCCGAATGCAGATATGTGTTGCATGTTGAGAAATGGCGCATACATCCCCAATTGTGGCCTGGAATGATCCAGATGCATAAAATGAAAGTGCAACTGTGTAACCTTTACTTCAACTGACAAAGCAGTCTTCCTGACGCTTCTAGGGTGCAGGTCTGCTTTTATTAACTCTCAGATCCCAGTTGCAACTTCTTTGCAGAAACGCAGCTTTCTCACACAGTCTGCCTCACTCAGGTACAGGTATGAACGCCTGTCTCGATATACCCGATGTGGGTAAGGCCTCCTGCCCATCATCCTGAGGTTTCTCAGGTGATGATGTCTAAGCAATCTTCTCCTTCGCAGCACAATCATGCAGAAGCCTTGCACGAGGTATGGCATCGTCAATATTGCCCTCATAATTTAATTATAGTTTTGCAAGAAGCTCCAAACAGCAGGACAAAGCACTCTAACCTTCTTTCCTCTCTCTCTCCAAGGTCGACGCCCTAGTATGGACCACTCCCTGCTCTGCGTATGCGCAATAGGCTTGCTTAGAATGGGAAGTTAGGCATTCAATAAAGGAACGGAGTCTAATGCAATTTGATTTTTTTATGTTTTTCAAAGTACTACCCCACCACCGAACGTCTCCTCACCGGCGCAGACATCAGGTTATGCCTGATATCAGGTTACGCCTTATGACACAAAAAAATTCTAGCCTAAAAAAATCGTGCCTAAGTGAATTACGCTGGTGCAGAAACTTTGGGGAAACTTGGAGATTTTAATTTACCTCCAAAAAAAAGTGCATGCCAAAAAATTGGTGCAGAAAATTGAGCCCCAAGAATCAGCCGACCAACAAAGGTGTTTTCCCGAGTTGCTGCAGGCCTCCTCTTTAAACAGCGCCCTAGGAGTAGATGTCCTCCATTCTTGCGGTCCGCCACAGGACGGTAAGGGGTTGACGTGTATGGCGATGATGTCATCGTTGGTTGCGTGACGGCACGGAGCGCTAACTGCGGGGCATGCCGCTGCCAAGACAGCGCCCCCCCCCCCCCCCCCCAAATCTCCAGGATAATTTTCGGGAGATGGTAGCGCCTACCCTGCCCCAGCTGAAAACGGCTTTGTGCCCCCCTCCCCCCCCCCGGAGGTACTAACGGGGCTATAAAAAGGGGCAAATTCGCCTCCTTTGTTTCTCTCTTCACTAAAGTGAAAATGTAATTGTTTTCAGATTTTCTAATGAATGACTGTTTTGATTACTGCGGGTAGCAGTAATGTATGTAGTCATTTCATTTAACTCACTTCGAGAGAGGAAGCAAGCCTTCCTCGATTCCGAGGGACTGCCTATCATGATGATGATGATGGGTAGCAGCAAGTTACATTCCACGATGAACTTTCTCCTGTTATTTGCTTTAAACAAAGAGAAATTCAAGCCACTTGATTGGATTCCAGCCTCGTCGACACTTATTAACATGTCAAGGAAGCACTGATAGCACAGAATTGCCGTCTTTATTTCTAGTGTGCCTTCATCGTAATATCCCGAGCCTGATATACACCAGCACTGTGAATGTGGTGTTTGGAGGACAACAGATAGACCAGGGGGATGAAGAGACAGTGCCCTATGTTCCTCTAGACAAGGTACGTGTTGGGCTCTGGTGACACATTCCTTCCACCTTCCTGTCACTTCCATCCAGACCCCGCTCTCCCCCCCCCCCCCAGACCCTCTCCCACCCCCTCGCTCTCCATCCCTCCTCCTCCCCCCTCCCACTCTCTTTCCCCCACTCCCACTCTCCCCCAGACCCCTCCCCCCCCACCCCAAGCCCCATCCCCGCTCTCCTCCACACACCACCACCTTGCTACTCCTCCGCTCTTCTCCACCCCCCTCGCTGCTCCCCATACACCCACCCTTCACCCAGATCTGCTCTCCCCCGGACCCTCCCTCCCCCCCCCCCCCCCCCTCTCTCCTTTATCCAAATTAATCCCTCTGGGGGTCAACCTGTTTTTACTGAGACAGTGGGCTCTGAATGGGAGGACCGGACGGAGGGGTGTGGGATGTTTGGAGGCAGTGGTCCAACTTTACTGTTAATTACTAACAGAAAAATCTTCCACTCCCCCAAAGTGTGTTGGTGAAACTCCATGGTTTATAGAAAGAAAGACATCTCCAAGCACTTGACGTGCAATTAATTGCTTTCAAGTACAATGACAGTTGCTGCTGAAAATGTAGCAGCCATCTTGTACACAGCAAGATCCCAGGTGTTGGGTGGGTGGTGGGCAGTTTGGTGCCTCTCCTGTCAAATGACTGCCATTGGCAGAGGTGAAACAGATTGCCAGTGTACCCTCTGACATGAGGGAAAGGCTAATGGTACAGAAGGTACTTTAAGATATAAGAAATAGGAGCAGGGGTAGATCGTGCGGCCCCTTCGAGCCTGCTCCGCCATTCAATAAGATCATGGCTGATCACTGGCCTCAACTCCGCTTTCCCGCCCGATCCCCATATCCCTTAGTTCCCCTAGACTCCAAAAATCTATCTATTTCAGCATTGACTATATTCAGAGACTCAGCATCCACAGCCCTCTGGGGGCAGAACATTCCAAAGATTCACAATCCTCAGTGAAGAAATTCCTCCTCATCTCTGTTTTGGCGCTACCTCTTATCCTGAGACTGTGATCCCTGGTTCTAGACACTCCTGCCAAGGGAAACAATCTCTCAGCATCTACTCTGTCAATCCTTTAAGAGAGGGAGGAAAGCATCAATAAAAGGCCTTCATTTCCAAAGTAAATACTTGGTTACCTAAATGTTCGGTATAATTTCCCGTTGTATCTTTTCACCCTAGCATGTCGACCATTATTCCAGAACCAAAGCTATTGCTGATCAGATGGTGCTGGCAGCTGATGGGACTCCTCTTAAGGGTATGTATCTTTACAACAACAACTTGCATTTATATAACACCTTTAACATACGAAAACATCCCAAGGTGCTTCACAGAAGTGTTAGCAAACAAAATTTGACACTAAGCCAAATAAGGAGATATTAAGACTGGTAACCAAAACTTGTTCAAAAGGTAGGTTTTAAGGAGCGTCTTAAAGGAGGAGAGAGAGGCGGAGAGGTTTAGGGAGGGAGTTACAGAGCTTAGGGCCTTGGCAGCTGAAGACACAACCGTCAATGGTGGAGCAATTAAAATTGGGGTTGCACAAGAGGCCAGATTTGGAGGAGCGCAGAGATCTCGGATCTATATCTGTTAGGAAGTAGATGTGGCCATTCACACCTTGCACCGGGACTTACTGATGGTAAACCTCGCCCAATGTGGCACTGGAAAATGACTGTAGTCAAATACTACCAAGGCACACCCTACGCTAATTTTATACACTGACTATAACGCATAGTTTTCAATGGAAAATATAAAGCACACTAGATTTTAGCATAGACTCAGATCAAATATAATAGAAATCTAATGAGTGATGTTTTAATACAACTAGAGTAGATCTCAACCCATTATCCTGAACATTTACCCATAACTCATTATAGACTTTTTTCCCCACCAATTATTTGAAATGTTGCTTGTGATTGTACAGCTAGAGTACTCCTCGTTGTCGTGGTTTACAAGTCCCACCATGGGATTGCTCGAACTAACCTGTGAGCTCCCCGAACCCTACGATCCACCTCGCACCTTCCTCTCCTCTGGTTCTAGTCTACCCCCCCATCTCCCCACTCCAGCCTTTGCCCACCATACACTATGAAGATCTCTTCCTAAACTCCTCTGCCGTTGCTGGATCTCACCCCATATTCTTCTTCACCAGTTGTTCTGACTATTCCCTTGGTCACCTTGCCCACCCAGTTCTAGTTTGCTAGCCTGCCCTTCTTGAAGCTCCCACATTCAACAAATGACCAGATAATCTGCTGTAATGGTGTCGCTTGAGGGATAAATATTGGCCAGGAGGACATCCAGGGAGAAACTCTCCTGCTCTGCTTCCAATAGTGCCATGGGATCTTTTACCTCCAGGTGGGTGGGCAGAGCTTCAGATTGACGCCTCATCTGAAAGACGACCCCTTCGACAGGGTCATTAAGATAATTTTCAAGGCTGTGCATACAGTGACGCCACTATTTCTGGCCAGAATGGAGATGATTGGGTAATTCCCCCATCGATCGTGCCTGGAGACCGAACTGTTTCAAGTGACTGGGATTGAATTAACACACATCATTTGTATTCTGTAACTATCCTCCACTCTCGGCATTATGCTGGAGAAATAATCCCGCTTTTATCGGGAGATGTTGCCGCAGTTTTGGTCATTAGCTCCGTTTGCTGTGGTTCATGGAAACTCTGTTTAAATAGACTCTGATGAATAAATAGACTCTGCTGAATAAATAGATGCTGTTTGATGAGTAAACAGACTCTGTTTGCTGAATAAATAGACGCTGTTTGATGAATAAACAGACTCTGTTTGCTGAATAAATAGACGCTGTTTGATGAATAAACAGACTCTGTTTGCTGTGCATCCCGCCCCAGCTCCAGCTCATTAGCTGATACACGGTGGTGTCGATAGTCATTCCGTTCACTTCCAAAGGAGGAAATTAGATAACAGCAAATAATTCATATGAAACAATGTCAGTAACGTATGTCTTCATCTGAAAATCCTCCCGTTAGCATTTTGTGCACTGTGGGCCCTACTGTAAGTCCCGCCACTGCCTCACACTCATTGGCTGACACAGTGGTGTCAACACTCACTGAATTTTCCATTTTACTGAAAGTGTTCAACCATCCCTACTCGGTGCTATCTGAAGTTGAGGGAGTGCAAGAGGCATGTGTTGCATGTTTGTACATTTAAACCTCTCCATCTAACTGTTGGCTCGTAGTACAGGTATTACTGACAATTTACCCAGGATTGCAACTTTACACCACGTGTCGTGTGACAGAGTTTAAATTTAGCAAGCGGATAATGTGACGAATTAAACATTCTCTGAACATGACACTGCAGAGAACCTGCCTCTGAAGTTAAACAGTCAGCCAACTGATCTTTCAACATCCCTAATGGACCGAATGTGTATAGTCTGCCCATTTATTTCTCAACACTCTCCCCTGTCCCCTCCTGAAGGTAGACGGGGGTGGGGGGATAAGGAGCGGGGGGGAACTGTACGCACAGTTTGGGCCTGGTCCCTGCCATCTTCCACTACCTCACCACGTTCCTATCTTCACAACCAAACCTTGCCTGTGACACTCGGCAGGCTGTTTTATCCATCGGCCTCCTCCTGTCTTTATCCAACAATTGGATTTCTTTCCCACTCCTAGCGTAAGGCACTGAGACCAATTCTAGTGCCCTCAGTTTAACGTCATTCAAAAGACGGCACCTCTGGCAGTGCAGCGCTCCCTTAGTGCTGCACTGGGAGTGTCGGCCAAGATTTTGTGCTCACGTCTCTGGAGTGGGGCTTGAACCCACAACCTTCTGACTCCGAGGCGAGAGAGAGTGCTACCCACTGAGGCACGGGCAGACAGTATCAGAAAGGCAAGCGCACGATCATTCATCACTTTATTCTCAATGGACCTGGGGCTCAGGGCTGGCCTCGGGGTAAAGGCACCTTGAGTGAACTTGCACTTTGACGCCTTTTCTTTGCGTTTAAGTGTGTAGTACCTGTACCTGTAGTATTATTGAAAGTTTCAGAAATAAAGCTGTAATCTCAAAATGTTTCATAATTTAAATAATAAACGATATAAGTCATAAAAATAACAATATAGCTAAGTGACTAATAAACTAAACATTAAATTAAACACAAAACGAATAAATAACAATAACAAATTAAAAAACTTTGTTCAACCAAGATATTTTGAGCCACATCTTTCTCAACGGACAGGATGCCCTACAGAGATAGTCAGTCATCTCCCATGGTCAATCGCAAATTGTTTTTATGAGCTTCAACTTCAAGAAGCTCTGTTTGCTGCTCGCCACCGATACAGGCAGGGCTAACAGGACCTGAGTGCTGTCCATTGCCACCGATACCTGCAGGGCTAACGGGACCCTGAGTGCTGTCCATTGCCACCGATACAGGCAGGGCTAACGGGACCCTGAGTGCTGTCCATTGCCACCGATACCTGCAGAGCTAACGGGACCCTGAGTGCTGTCCATTGCCACCGATACCTGCAGAGCTAACGGGACCCTGAGTGCTGACCATTGCCACCGATACAGGCAGGGCTAACAGGATCCTGAGTGCTATCCGTTGCCACCGATACCTGCAGGGTTAATGGGATCCTGAGTGCTGTCCATTGCCACCGATACAGGCAGGGCTAACGGGATCCTGAGTGCTGTCCATTGCCACCGATACAGGCAGGGCTAACAGGACCCTGAGTGCTGTCCATTGCCACCGATACCTGCACGGTTAACAGGATCCTGAGTGCTGTCCATTGCCACCGATACCTGCACGGTTAACAGGATCCTGAGTGCTGTCCATTGCCACCGATACCTGCACGGTTAATGGGATCCTGAGTGCTTTCCATTGCCACCGATACAGGCAGGGTTAATGGGATCCTGAGTGCTGTCCATTGCCACCGATACAGGCAGGGCTAACAGGATGCTGTGCTATCATCGCCATCGATACCTGCACGGTTAACGGGATCCTGAGTGCAGTCCATTACCACCAATACGGGCAAGGTTAACAGGATAGACGTGCTATCCATGTGTTTGGGAACTTGCTCTTGTAACTTGAAGTTTGCTCTTTATGAGGAACTCTACAGTTTGTTGGAAGCGAACTTTGGAGATCGCCAAGTTCTTCATAGAGATCAACGCCATTAATGTCAGACCATCTTGACCACGGCCCTCTGGCCTTTCGCCCAGCATAAGGCCAGCCTGCTGGGTCCTTCCTGAATTTGTTACCTGATTCAGAATTAGATTTCAGATTTGGGATTCAGAATGAGATTCTGGATTTGGGATTGAGATTCTGGATTTGGGATTGACAATGAAATTTGGGATTGACAGCGATTTGGGATTGACAATGAGATTTGGGATTGAGAATGAGATTCTGGATTTGGGATTGACAATGAGAAGTTAACCCAGACTGGAGCACTAACACTACAAACTGGGACTCCCGACAAAACTTTCGAGGCCAGGAACAACATTGTACCAACTAATTCCAGGCTGTTCTGACGTCTCGTCTCTTTTTCTGTTTCACACACAGGGGGCAACAGATTGCGAAGCTGTGTCCTCCGCCCTCCAGGTATCTACGGGCCTCAGGAGCAGCGACACTTGGCGAGGGTGGCGGTCAGTATTGGGCCATAAGTCCCTTCCATTTCAGAAGGTAGTTTTCTGGACCTTGCAAAGATTAGCAATGGTCTTAGCGATGCAGATAATTGACACCACGGCCCTCACAATGTACCCTATGACCCGGCACGGAAGGACCAGGGGTTACCATTTTACGTTGTGTAAGGCCAGATCTAGGTTGGGCGTCAGGAGCTTGTTCTTTTCCCAGGAACAGGCCGGCAGCTCGTGCAGTGGATGTTAAATTACTGAATTCCTTCTGGCTAGGGTGGAGATCACCTTGTATAAAAGATAGGTACAGCGCAACATTACGAGGGCCAGAATGATCTCTTGGACTTGTTTTGATTGCTTGAGGGTGACGGAGAGGAATTTCCAAGATTTTCTTTTAACCAAATTAGCCTGAGTTTTTAAACTGATATTTTGCCTCTCCCAGGAGATCACATGGCTCTGGGTGGGGTGGGGCGTGTATATTGTGATACACTTACCTGGATGAGTGCAGCTCCAACAGTAGTCAAGAAGCTCGACACCATCCAGGACAAAGCAGCCCGCTTGATTCATCATCGTAGGCAGTCCCTTGAATCAAGGATAACTTGCTTCCACACCAAAAAGTTCACAGGTCTTTCAGTGAAGGACCTAATATTCCAGATCCCGAACTACATCTTGAAGGGTGGAAGATGCCTGTGCGTGGATTTTTTTAACGTGGGGTGGCCGTTGCACACAGCCACCACACGGGCTTGACAGAGCGAGGTCTTGGTCCAGTGGCAAGGATTAACCAAGACGACTGGAGACCAGCTCTGCTGCACAGACCTAGTGCGCACACATCGCAGTGTGGGCTGGTCCGTGCTGCCCCTGAGCCCTCGGCTCTTCTGGGCCCCGTATTCACATCCCTCTACAATCTCTCGCCGCTCCTTCGCCCCGACCTCGCTGCTCCTGCTGTACCTGCCCACGCTCCAATCATTGACCTGGATCTTGGTGACGTCCAATCCTAAAGCAATCCTGCTTGATTGGCACCCCATCCACCACCTTCAACACTCACTCCCTCCACCATCGGCGCACCGTGGCTGCAGTGTGTACCATCTACACGATGCACTGCAGCAACTCTCCAAGGCTTCTTCCCAAACCCTCAACCTCTACCACCTAGAAGGACAAGGGCAGCAGGCGCATGGGAACACCACCACCTCCATGTTCCCCTCCAAGTCGCACACCATCCTGACTTGGAAGCATATCGCCGTTCCTTCATCGTCGCTGGGTCAAAATCCTGGAACTCCCTCCCTAACAGCACTGTGGGAGCACCTTCACCACACGGACTGCAGCGGTTCAAGACCGTGGCTCACCACCATCTTAAGGGCAATTAGGGATGGGCAATAAATGCCGGCCTTCCCAACGATGCCCATGAATGAATAAAAAACAATACAAGGCATCACAAAGGTTTTTTTTTCAGTCTGCCATTGTTCAGATATTGTACTGAGCTTTGGTCTGGAGTACTGGCCCCAGTTTTGGGCACCACATCTCAGGAAGGATATATTGGTCTTGGAGGGGATACAGTACAGATTCACCAGAATGATACCGGGGCTTCAAGGGCTAAATTATCAAGACAGATTGCATAAACCTGGCTTGTATTCCCTTGAGTATAGAGGTATTTAAAATGATGAAAGGATTTGATGAGTAGATAGGGAGAAACTATTCCCCCTGGTGGGGAATTAAGGAGAAGGGGGCATAATCTTAACATTCCAGCCAGACCGTTCAGGATTAAAATCAGGAAGGACTTTTTCACACAAAGGGTAGTGGGAATCTGGAACTCTGTCCAATTGAAGTTTAGAAGACTAGGATCAATAGATTTTTGTTGGGTAAGAGTATGAAGGGAAATGGATCAAAGGCAGGTAAATGGAGTTGAGGGACAGATCAGCCGTGATCTCACTGAATGGCGGAACAGGCTGGAGGGGCTGAATGGCCTCCTCTTGTGCCCATGTTCCTAAGTGGACATTTATGCCGATTCTCAGAGGGGATCTGCCAAGCTCCCACTGGGGTTATGGGGGAAGCTGGGACATACTCCCCCGGGATTTCCGGACCAACAACTGTTATTTTGTGAACCAGAATATTAAATGTCCCAGACCAAATAACACCGTCCAGCACTGATTAAATTCTGTGCATGTCTCCATTTTGCGAGTTTGCCTCAGATAATGTCTATGTTATTTCAGATTATAATGAACAATTACAAAAACGGAATTGAAACGCTGTTGAAATGACTGTCATGGAGGGAAATTATGTATGTGGGTTTGTGTGTGTGGGGGGGGTTTGTTTGTGTGTGTGTGGGGGGGGTTTGTGTGTGTGTGTGTGTGTGTGTGTGTGTTGTCGGTGTGTGTGTGGGGGGGTGTGTGCGTGGGTTTGTTGTGTGTGTGTGGGGTTTTTTTTTGTGTGTGTGTGCGCGTGTGGTTGGTTTGTGCGTATGTGTGTGTGATATTCACCCTGTTTGAGCAGAGTGTTTCAGTACCAATCACAGTGCAGGCCCCACAATGGGAGCAATTGTACTTAGACCAGCGATCACTGCAAAGCCTGTTCCACACTAAAATCAAATCACTTTGCTCTTCAAAACCACTTCAGTAGCTGGACAGCTGCAAGACGTACAACTTAAAGGCTAAATATTGCTTGTAACTTGGTACCCGTCCACCTCACGAAGCACTCCAATTGATGGCAAGAAAATGAAACAGTATCTGAGCCTTCTTCAGATTTTAAAATATTGATGTAAATTCCAAATATCCGATTTCTGTGTGTTACTGTGTCAATCGCAAGTATTCCCTCAGTTTCACCAAAAATGAGCATCTTAATATT
Organism: Pristiophorus japonicus; assembly: GCF_044704955.1. Lineage (NCBI taxonomy): Eukaryota > Metazoa > Chordata > Chondrichthyes > Pristiophoridae > Pristiophorus > Pristiophorus japonicus. The sequence continues at coordinate 112,067,060 of NC_091991.1, read as the reverse complement.
AATTGACATGTCTGACTGGGAATAGAGACCACGCTTCATAGGAATGTATAGGTGCAAATTATGAAGGAGTTTGATGTGGGTCAACCCTCTACCAACATCACTAAAACAGATTATCTGGGTCATTATCACATTGCTATTTGTGGGAGCTTGCTGTGCACAAAATGGTTGCCGTGTTACCTACATTACAACAGTGACCGCACTTCAAAAGTACTTCATTTGCTGTAAAGCGCTTTGGAACATCCTGAGGTCGTGAAAGGCGCTATAGAAATGTAAGTTCTTTCTTTGAAACATACCTCCTTGACCAAGCTTTTGATATTAGCTGTCTTAATATCTCCTTATGTGAATTGGTGCCAAATTTTGTTTGATCACGCTCCTGTGAAGCGCCTTGGGATGTTTTAACTATGTTAAAGGCGCTATTTAAATGCAAATTGTTGTTGAGCAGCTGTCTGAACCTCGTTAAAGTGCGATTACATCTCCTTAAGTCCTGTGGTGATCATGGTTTTGCATTCACTTGCTGTCAGAGGCTTCATTTGATCTATTCCCCAAATCTAAAGCATTACAGAGAATATGTCAGCCGTGTTTAAAAGAGCGATCTCCCCTTCATTCTTTGTCCATAATTAGGTTTGATAATTCTGGAACACAAGCCCGATGACCGATTGATCTCAGTGAAATCCAGCCCTTGTATCACTTTCCCTCTCTCTCTCATTGCCAGATTTAAACAACAGCTTGCATTATTATAGCACCTTTAACATAGTAACACATGCCAAGGCACTTCACAGCAGCGCTATCTAAACAAAATTTGACACCGAGCCACATAAGGTGATATTAGGGCCGGGGACCAAAAGCTTGGTTCAAAGAACTAGGTTTTAAGGATCATTTTAAAAGAGGCGGAGAGGTTTAGGGAGGGAATTCCAGAGCTTAGGTCCCAGGCAGCTGAAGGCACGGCCGCCAATGGTGGAGCGATTAAAATTGGGGAATGCACAAGAGGCCAGAATTGGAGGAGTGCAGAGATCTCGGGGGGCGGGGGGGGGGTTTGTGAGGCTGGAGGAGATTACAGAGATAGGGAGGGGCACGGCCATGGAGGGATTTGAAAATACGAATCCAAATCAATAGCCACGCTAAGAATCTCATCACCACAGTCAATGCAGGTCAGTGAGATGCTAACAGCCACTTGAGTGGCTCCAAGACCCGACTTCGCCTGGAAACAGGGCAGCTTTATAAATCGGTAAGTACAAAGAAACAACTTGCATTTCTATAGCGCCTTTCACGACCACAGGATGTCTCAAAGCGCTTTACAGCCAATGAAGTACTTTTGGAGTGCGGTTACTGTTGTAATGTGGGAAACACAGCAGCCAATTTGAGCACAGCAAGCTCCCACAAACAGCAATGTGATAATGACCCGATAATCTGATTTTGTTTGTTGATTGAGGGATAAATATTGGCCCCAGGACACCGGGGATATCTCCCGTGCTCTTCTTCGAAATAGCGCCATGGGGTCTTTTACATCCACCTGAGAACCTCGGTTTAATGTCTCATCCGAAAGATGACACCTCCAACAGTGCAGCTCTCCCTTAACACTGCACTAGGAGTGTCGGCCTAGATTTATATGCTCAAGGCCCTGGAGTGGGACTCGAACTCACGACCTTCTGAATCCGAGGTGAGAGAGAGTGCTACCCACTGAGCCACGACTGACACCCAATGGCTAATACAGGGGGTTAACGAGAACGTATTGAAGTGCCCGGAATAGCTGGCCCACATAATATGGCTCAAACGGAGCTTGTGTCCCTGCCGCCTGTGGTGATGAGACACGGTGAACGCGGTTTGCCTGTACTCAGCGGGGACGGTGCAAGTGGCGGGGAGTGTAATCGCTTCCCTCTGAATGTCTGAAGCCGCTGCCTGACAGAGAGGCCAGGTTGTGGCGATCACTGCCGATTAAATCTCTACCGTGCTGATTACAGGTGAACATTGAGCGAAGGCTGTTCAGCTTCACCTTTGGAAACCCTGACGCCAAGATGAACTGGGTCCACGTGGACAATCTGGTGCAAGCTCACATCCTTGCTGCGGAGGCGCTCACGGCGGCCAACGGTCACATAGCGGTAAGTGGCAAATCCGCGCTGTCGAGGGCCGCACTGCCAACCAAAGCCCGAGGGGCGGGCATCACTGCCGAGCTCGAATTACGGGTTGTATTGGTCCTTGACGTTCATTGATACTGCTCGCTGATCTGCAGTACATAACTTGCATTTATATAGTGTCTCTCTAATGGAATAAAATGTCCCAAGGCACTTACAGCCATGTACATCAGACACAATTTGACACTGAACCAAATAGGAGATATTGGGTCAGGTGACAGAGGCAGGTTTTAAGGAGTGTCTGAAAGGAGGAGAGGGAGGCAGAGAGGTTTAGGGAGGGAGTTCCAGAGCTTAGGGCTCAGGCGGCTGAAGGCACGGCCTCCAATGGTGGAGCGATGAGGATTGGGGATGTGCAAGAGGCCGGAATTGGAGGAGTGCAGAGATCTCGGAGGGTTGTAGGGTTGGAGGAGATTAGAGAGATAGGGAGGGGTGAGGCCATGGAGGGATTTGAACACAAGGATGGGAATTTTAAAATTGAGGCAATGTCAGACCAGGAGCCAATGTAGGTCAACGAGGGGGGGAGGTGGGGGAAGTGATGGGTGAACGGGATTTGGTGCGTTAGGATACAGGCAGCAGTGTTTTGGATGACCTCAAATTTACAGAGGGTGGAAACTGGGAGACCAGCCAGGAGAGCCTTGGAGTAGTCGAGTCTGGGGGTAATAAATGCATGGATGAGGGTTTCAGCAGCAGATGAGTTGAGGCCAGGGCGATCACACTGCTGGGAGTGCACTATAGACCCGTAAACAGTCAGAGGGAGATAGAAGAGCAAATATGTTGGCACATTTCTGAGAAGTGCAAAAACTATGGGCCATAATAGTATTGGATTTCAACTACCCTAATATTAACTGGGATAACATTAGTGTGAATGGTACAGAGGGTGCGGAATTCCTAAAATGCATTCAGGAGAACTTTTTTAGCCAGTATGCAACAAGTCAACAAGGGAGGGGGCGGTTCTGGATTTGGTTTTGGGGAATGAAGAGGGGCAGGTGAAGGGGGTATCAGTGGGGAGAGCATTTTGGTGCTAGTGATCATAATTCAGTTAGATTTAGGGTAGTTGTGGAAAAGGACAAAGATAGACGAGGAATAAAAGTTCTTAATTGGAGAAAGGCCAATTTTGCTGAGCTGAGATGAGATTTAGCCAAAGTGGACTGGAAACAGCTACTTGAAAATAAATCAGTGTCGGAACAGTGGGAGGCATTCAAGGAGGAGATCCTGTGGGTACAGAGCAAGTATGTTTGCTTAAAGAAAAAGGGTGGGACTAACAAATCTAGAGCCCCCTGGATGTCAAAGGATATACAAGGTAGGATAAAGAAAAAAAGGGAGGCTTATGACAGATACCGAGGGCTCAATACTGCAGAAACTCGAGGTGTATAGAAAGTGCAGGGTGCAATTAAAAAGGAAATTAGATAAGCAAAGAGAGAGCATGAAAAATTGTTGGCAAGTAAAATCATGAAAACCCAAAGATCTTTTATAAATTTATAAATACATTAAGAGCAAGAGGATAACTAAAGAAAGCGTTTTTAGAAACCATAAAGCTAATCTGTGTGTGGAGGCGGAAGACATGGGTATGGTTCTTAATTAATGCTTTGTGTCTGTTTTCACAAAAGAGAGGGGCGATGCAGACATTGCAATCAGGGAGGAGGAGTGTGAAATATTAGATGAAATAAACATAGTGAGAGAGGAAGTATTAAGGGCTTGGCAGCTTTGAAAGTGGTTAAGGCCCCAGGCCCGGATGAAATGTATCCCAGGCTGTTAAGAGAAGCAAAAGAGAAAATAGCAGAGGCTCTGACCATTATTTTCCAATCCTCTCTAGTTACAGGAGGACTGTTAACATTGGACATTTGTTTAAAAAGGGAGAAAGGGATAGACCGAGTAATTACAGGCCAGTCAACCTAGCCTCGGTGGTGGGAAAATTATTGGAAAAAATTCTGAGGGACAGGATAAACCTTAACTTAGAAAGACACGGATTAATCAAAGACAGTCAGTATGGATTTGTTAAGGGAAGGTCATGTCTAACTATCTTGATTGAATTTTTTGAGGAGGTAACGAGGAGGGTCAATGAGGGTAGTACGTTTGATGCAGTGTATATGGATTTCAGAAAAGCTTTTGATAAGGTCCCACATGGCAGACTGGTCATGAAAGTAAAAACCCATGGGATCCAGGGCAAAGTGGCAAGTTGGATCCAAAATTGGCTCAGAGGCAAGAAACAAAGGGTAATGGTCGATGGGTGTTTCTGTGACTGGCAGTCTGTTTCCAGTGGGGTTCCACAGGGCTCAGTTCTAGGTCCCTTGCTTTTTGTGGTATATAATCAATGATTTAGACTTGAATGTAGGGGGTATGATTAAGAAGTTTGAAGATGATACTAAAATCGGCAGTGTGGTTGATATTGAAGGAGAAAGCTGCGGACTGCAGGAAGATATCAATGAGCTGGTCAGGTGGGCAGAGCAGGGGCAAATGGAATTTAATCCAGAGAAGTGTAAGGTAATGAATTTGGGGAGGGCTAGCAAGGCAAGGAATACACATTAAATGGTGGGACACTGAGAAGTGTAGAGGATCAAAGGGACCTTGAAGTGCAGGTCCACAGATCCCTGAAGGTAGCAGGCCAGGTAGATAATGTGGTTAAGAAAGCATATGGAATACTTGCCTCTATTAGCCGAAGCATAGAATACAAGAGCAGGGAGGTTATGCTTGAACTGTGTAAAACACCAGTTAGGCCACAGCTGGAGTACTGTGTGCAGTTCTGGTCACCACATTACAGCAAAGATGTGATTGCACTAGAGAGGGTACAGAGGAGATTCACGAAGATGTTGCCTGGACTGGAGAATTTTAGCTATGAGGAAAGATTGGATAGACTGGGTCTGTTTTATTTGGAACAGAGGAGGCTGAGGGGAGACCTGATTGAGGTGTATAAAATTATGCCACAGGAAAATCAACACTCAAAGACCCTGCCATGAAAACCCTATTCAGCCAACGCCTCGCTACCAACCTGACGACTCCCAGTGACCCAGAGATGCAGCGTGTCCACAGCGCCTGGTCTGCCCTCAAGGCTTCAATAATTAGCGCATGCGAAGAGACGCTCGGTCACTTGACCAGGAAACACTTCGACTGGTTCGAAGAGAACGACCAGGAGATCCAGGAGCTATTATGCCGCAAGCGCAAGGCATTCTTTCACTGGAAGCAGCAACACAACTCGAGGGCGAGAAAGCAGCTCTACAGACGTATGAAGGCCGAGGTTCAACAGAAAACCCGTGACCTAAAGAACAGATGGTGGGTGCAGAAAGCTCAAGAAATCCAGCAGCTAGCCGGCAACCACGATGTGTGCGGATTCTTCAGCGCAGTGAAGACCACCTACAGCCCAAGCACCCAAGGCCCTAATCCACTGCTGGCCAAGAACAGAGAGATGCTCACCAAGGACATAGAGGCAGTCAGTGCCCGATGGAAGGAGCACTGCGAGGATCTGCTTAACTGAGACTTTGTCTTCGATGTGAGTGTCCTCGACTCCATCCCGCAACATGCCACCCGGCACCATCTCAACACAACCCCAGCCTGGCAGGAGGTTGAAAAGGCCATCTGACAATTGAGGAACAAAAAATCATCAGGAGCAGCTGGAATCCCCGCCGAAGCATTACTGGCGTGGATTCATGACCACATCTCTCTTATCTGGAAGAAGGAGATCTCAGAGATGCTGTAATCGTGACCTTCTTCAAGAAAGGTGACAAGTCCGACTGCAGTAACTACAGAGGAATCTCCCTGCTGTCGACCACCGAGAAAGTCATCACAAGCATCCTCTTGAATCGCCTTCTCCCTGTGGCTGAAGAGCTCCTCCCAGAATTGCTATATGGATTCTGCCCGCTAAGGGGTACAACGGACATGATCTTCACCGCGCGGCAGATGCAAGAGAAATGCAGGGAACAGCACCAGCCCTTGTACATGGCCTTCTTGGACCTCACAAAGGCCTTCAACATTGTCAATCGTGAGGGATTATGGAGTATCCTCCTCAGATTCGGCTGATCTCAAAAATTTGTCACCATCCTCCGCCTGCTCCACGACGACATGCAAGCCGCGATACTGACCAACAGATCCACTTCGGATCTACTTCGGACCCATTCCACATTTGGGCCGGGGTCAAGCAGGGCTGCGTCATCGCACCAACGCTCTTCTCGATCTTCCTTGCTGCTATGCTCCATCTCACCCTCAGCATGCTCCCCGCTGGAGTGGAGCTAAATTACAGGACAAACGGGAATCTGGTCAACCACCGCTGCCTACAGGCCAGATCCAAGGTTGTCCCATCCTGCGTCATCGAATTACAGTACGCAGACGACGCTTGTGTCTGTGCACACTCGGAAGCCGAACTCCAAGCCATCGTCAACACCTTCACCGAGGCGTACGAGAGCTTGGGTCTTACACTAAACATCCGTAAGACAAAGGTCCTCTACCAACCTGCCCCCGCCACACAGCATTGCCCCCCCCAGTTATCAAAATCCACAATGAGGCCTTGCACAACGTGGGCCATTTCCTATACCTCGGGAGTCTTCTGTCGACAAGGGCAGATGGCGATGACTATGTCCAGCACCGCCTTCAGTGCGCCAGCACAGCCTTCGGTTGCCTGAGGAAGAAGGTGTTTGAAGACCAGGACCTCAAACCCGGCACCAAACTCATAGTCTGCAGGGCAGTGGTGATACCTGCCCTCCTATATTTCTCAGAGTCATGGACTATGTACAGCAGGCACCTCAAAACGCTGGAGAAATACCATCAACACTTCCTCCGCAAGATCCTGCAAATCCATTGGCAGGATAGGTGCACCAAAGTCAGTGTTCTCACTCAGGCCAACATCCCCAGCATCGAAGCACTGACCACACTCAACCAGCTCCGTTGGGCGGGCCACATTGTTTGCATGCCTGACACAAGACTGCCAAAGCAAGCGCTCTACTCGGAACTCCTACACGGTAAGTGAGCCCCAGGTGGGCAGAGGAAATGTTTCAAGGACACCCTCAAAGCCTCCTTGATAAAAATGTAACATCCCCACTGACACCTGGGAGTCCCTGACCAAAGACCGCCCTAAGTGGAGGAGGAGCATCTGGGAGGGGGCTGAGCACCTCGAGTCTCTTTGCCGGGAGCAAGCTGAAGCCAAGCGTCGACAGCGGAAGGAGCGTGCGGCAAACCAGACTCCCCACCCACCCGTTCCTCCAACCACCCTCTGCCCCACCTGTGACAGAGACTGTAGGTCCCGCATCGGACTCTTCAATCACCTGAGAACTCACTTTTAATGTGAAAGCAAGTCATCCTCGACTCCGAGGGACTGCCTATGATGATGATGATGTATAAAATTATGAGGAGCCTGGATAGAGTGGATAGGAAGGACCTATTTCCCTTAACATAGGGCTCAAAACCAGGGGGTATAGATTTAAAGTAATTGTGGGAGGTTTAGATGGGATTTGAGGGGAAATGTCTTCACCCAGAGGGTGGTGGGTGTCTGGAACTCACTGCCTGAAAGTGTGGTAGAGGCAGAAACCCTCACCACATTTTTAAAAATACTTGGATATGCACTTGAAGTGTCGTAACCTGCAGGGCTACGGACCTAGAGCTGGGAAGTGGGATTAGGCTGGGTAGCTCTTTGTCGGCCGGCGCGGACACGATGGGCCAAAATGGCCCCCTTCCGTGCGGTTAATTTCTATGATTCTATGACGGGTGCAGAGTCGGGCGATATTACGGAGGTGGAAGTAGGTGGTAATACTGATCATGAATGTTCTGGTATTTCTGGTGCCCTAATTGAGAGCATTGGTGTAGCAGAGAGGCCAATGAAAATGGGGACATCTCAAAGTGGAATCAGCAGAGAGTGAGTGCCAGCCGTGGCTCAGTGAGTAGCACACTCGCCTCTGTTAGGAGGTTGTGGGTTCAAGTCCCACTCCAGGGCCTTGAGTGCAAGATCCATGCTGACACTCCAGTGCAGTGCCGAAGTAGCGCTGCACTGTCAGAGGTGCTGCCTTGCGGATGAGATGTTAAACCGAGGCCCTGTCTGCCTTTTCAGGTGGACATAAAAGATCCCATGGCACTATTTTGAAGATGAGCAGGGGAGTTCTCCCTGGCGTCCTGGTCAATATTCATCCCTCAACCAACATCACTAAAACAGATTAACTTGTTCATTATCACATTGCTGTTTGTGGGAGCTTGCTGTGCGCAAATTGGCTGCCGTGTTTCCTACATGACAGCAGTGACTACACTCCAAAAGTACTTCATTGGCTGGAAAGCGCTTTGGGACTTGAGGTTGTGAAAGGCGCTATACAAGTCTTTGACTGGTTGAACTGTGATGCAGATCTGTTTGGGGATGATTGGTGCAAACGACTAAAGTGTGACTCAATGGTGAAATCATTCCTTTGTGTTTTAATACAGCCAGATTTATCACTTTGTTTACAGGGTGGCCAAGTTTACTACATCAATGATGGGGAAGCTGTAAATGTATTTGACTGGTTAACCCCACTGGTAGGTTTTTTAAATGTTATTATTTGCTTAAGTGCTTAAAAATATTCCGCTTATAAAATACAGATCAGCCATGATCTAATTGAATGGTGGAACAGGCTCGAGGGGCTGAATGGCCTCCTCCTGTTCCTGTGCTTTTAATGAATTGAAAGCGAGTGTTTTAAATCACCCTGTCTGTGAATTCATGCATCGTTTATTTGCCTCTACTAGTTTGTGAAATTGGGCTACAAACCCTGGCTTCATGTGTCTGTGCAGCTCATTTATATGGCAGGTAATTTATATTTTAACATCTTTCATTGTTTGGTTCCACGACAAATCACTTTTGTTTTCTTTATCCGTGAATTATGTGCTGTTTGTGTATTTTATAGATATCCCACATTGCATTTTATTCCAGCCACAGCCTCCCATTCGCACCCTTCTCCCCATCCAAGAGACCAGACAACTTGCACGCCAGCCGTTTCCATGACAACCATCGATGCTTTTTAATGTGTTGTCAGGAAGCCCATTACCAACCCACCCTGCTGCCAATTCATTCATTTTGCTTTCACATCACATAATATTATCTTTTCTAATTCATTCTGGGGATGTGGGCGTCGCTGGCAAGGCCGGCATTTGTTGCCCTGAGAGGTAACGGTTTGACACCACCCAGCATTTTGCTCGGCCTCCTGGGGGTCGCCAACTCTCCAGAATTGCCCCGAAGTCTCCAGGAATTAACGATTGATCTCCAGGATACCATTGCCAGCATCCCAGGAACAGAGGGCATTTTGAAAATTGTGAGCATTTTTCATTTTCGTTTATTAATCATAAAAATATTGGAGAAGGATAAAAAAAAAAGGTGGGTTGGGGGGCGGAGGTCATGTGATGAAACCTCCAGGAATACATTCAACCAGAGTTGGCAACCCGAGCCCTTTCAGAGAGCAACCCATTGGTGTGGGACTGGAGTCATGTATAGGCCAGACCTATTGTACATGAACTTTCAACCCCATTGGCACAACTCACCCTTTATACTGCCTGTGTTTTATAGCTGTAACAATGGAATACTTGCATATGGCCCTGAGACCGATTGTAGAAATCTCTCCACTGCTCACCAGGAATGAGGTAAAGACCAACAATTGGCAAAGAGTGCCATTTTATTTTTAAGAATTTATAAAGTCTCAAATAGGTTTTAAAACTTTTTTTATTGGGATATGAGAGAGCGAGTGGTTAATTTATGGAACAGGCTCGCTCGGGAGTCGGTGGAAGCAGTTATGCTGAACTTTTATAAATCACTGGTTAGGCCTCAGCTGGAGTAGTGTGTCCAATTCAGGCGCCACACTTTAAGAATGATGTCAAGGCCTTGGAGAGGGTGCAGAGGAGATTTACTGGAATTCTAACAGCGATGAGGGACTTCAGTTACGTGGCGAGAAGTTGGGATTGTTATTCTTACAGTAGAGAAGCTTAAGGGCCGATTTGAACCCTCAATTATGAGGGGTTTTGATAGAGTAAATAAGGAGAACCTGTTTCCAGTGGCGGGAGAGTCAGTAACCAAAGGGACACAGAGTTAAGATAACTGGCAAAAGAACCAGAGGGGAGATGTGGAGAATTTTATTTTTACGCAGCGCGTTGTTGTGATCTGGAACGCGCTGCCTGAAAGGGTGGTGGGAGCAGATTCAATAGTAACTTTCAAAAAGGAATTGGATAACTACTTGAAATGGAAAAATTTGCAGGGCTATGGGGGAAAGTGCAGAGGGTTGGTACTAAATGGGTAGCTCTTTTACAGAGCCAGCACACGCCTGCTAGGCCGAATGGCCTCCTGTGCTGTATCATTCTATGATCGGGGAGCCAGTATGTTTGTTACCTGTTTATTGATCGTCACTTTCCTTCCTCAGGTTCGAAACATTGCGGTCACACACACCTTCAAGATAGACAAAGCGAGGAAGCAACTCGGATATTGCCCCAAGAAATACAACTTTTCTGACTCCGTTGAGCATTACATAAAAACAAGGCCCAAGCAGGAAAGCTCCCTCTCTCTCTTCTTGAAAGCCTTGTTTATCCTGAGCATCGTTTTCCTCCTTTTCTGCCTCTCCCCAGTGGTCCAGACCCAGAGCCCACCAGTAATGCAGTTCTCCAAAGTAAACCAGCATTAATGTCGCTGCCTTTCCTCACCGAGGTTGGCTTATGATGAAGCTGTTCCTCACACCTGTTCCAGCCACTCCATGGGCTTCAGGAATCTGTTCCCCGCCCCGCCCCCTTGGGAAATTGTAACCAGCGCTTGGTTCAGAAGTGCCTTGGGACATTTTTCTATGTTAAAGGCACTATATAAATGCAAGTTGTTGTATGTTGATGGTTCTGGTGTTACTATTGCGATCTTACTTTGGAGTGAGTTACACACTAAGTGAATGTACGTCCCTCTTGCTGTTTCCCAACACGTGGGATTTTAAAGAATGAAATGTATTTTGTCGCACGTTGGTGCTAATGTGTATCATCAGTCTTCCTGTGGTTTATGTCAGGGTGTTGTTTCTGATAATGCACAATCTCCTTTGTGTGCAGCTACAGTGAGGTCCACTGAACAAACTGCATCCCTTTTAGTGTCGCTTTTTAACAAGGTCTTATAGAAACAGGGACAGGAGGAGGCCATTCAACCCCTCCAGCCTGATCCCCATTCGCAGATCATGGCTGATCTGTACCTCAACCCCATTTATCTGCCGTCGCTCCATATCCCATGTACCTCTATCCCAAAAGAATCCATCGTTCTTGGTCTTAAACTCCAATTAACTCCCAGCATCTGCAGCCTCGAGGAGAGAATTCCAGATTCCCACTACCCGTTGTGTGTAAGAGTACTTCCTGATTTTGCTTCAGAATGGCCTGGCTCTAACATTAAGGTTATGCCCCCTTGTACTGCATTCCCCCACCAGCTGAAATTATTTCTCTGTATCTGCCCCATACCTTCAACATCAGACCGCCCCTCGACCTTCCCAGCTCAAGGGAATGCAATAAAAAAACCTGAAAATGCTGGAAATACTCGGCAGGTCAGGCAGCATCTGCGGAGAGAGAAACAGAGTTAACGTTTCAGGTCGGTGACCTTTCATCAAGGGAACGGGGAATACAAATCAGGTTCATGCAACTTGTCCTCATAATGTAACCCTCCAAGCCCCAGGTATCATTCTGGTGAATCTGCAGTGCACCCCTCCATGGTCTATTTGGCCTTCCCCAGGACTGAGCACAGTGCTGCACATGGGGTCTGAACAAGGCCCTGTGCAACTCAAGCATCACTTCCTCCGCTTTGTACTCCAACCCCCTCGAGTTAACCTTCCATTAGCATCGTTGATTGCTTTAGGTGAGATATTGAATGATAGAAGGAGCCTGAAGATAGATTCATAAAGAGTAGGTAACAGGGGAGTCGAGGGTTATGGGGAGCCGGCAGGGAAGTGGAGTTGCGGCCAAGATCAGATTAATCATGATCTCATTGAATGGCGGAGCATGCTCGAGGGGTCAAATGGCCGACTCTTGCTCCTGTTTCTTACGTTATATGGCCCCTCGAGCCTAATCAAAAGTTGATCTTGGTGCTAGCGGAGATTGGCTTTGATCTAGTGACCTCTGGGTTCTGGGTCCTGCATACTTCCACTACGCTCATAAGTCAGACCCGTCCCTTTGAGTTCTTGTTGCAGAGCTCGAAATGCAGCAAGCGACCATGGAGCAGATATCCAGCTCGCGCCTACGTGTTGCAAATTGGCCCCCCGCTATAGAGACTGGCTGATTCTCATCTCCCTCCTTCCTCTGCAAAAACACAATGCAGTCTTTACAAGAATTACAGCAAGTGCAAGTTTACAGAGCCTCAGTCATCGCCGCGCTAGATGTGATGCTGTTTCTGCTCAGAATTCCTTCGAAGAGGGTGTCGATGAGGGCTAGAAATATGCTTTGTCTGACTTTGGCCAATTAAACACAATTTCTACCCTTGTAACTACATTGCTTTTCTGATCAAAATAATCTGCAGTTAGAATCATAGAAATTTACAGCACAGAAGGAGGCCATGTCAGCCCATCGTGTCTGCGTCGGCCGACCAAGAGCTATCCAGTTGTGGCAACACATCCCAGTGTGTGCAGTGCATCTCACTCAGCCAGTGGTAATCAGGAACAGCAAATTCAAACTTGCTTTTTGTAAAGAAACCAAATATTTTGGATTAAATAGTCAATGTTACTGGGGTAAGGTTAACTTCACACAGTCCTGGAAAAGAATGAAGGAGGATTCCTGAGAATCCGGACACTGGGTGAAGGAATGCAGAGCATTGGCTATTCCCCTACAGAAGGAATTGCATTTACTCAGAATGAGAATCCAATGGAATTTATAGAGAATTGCAGTAACACTACCTGCTCACTGTGCAATGCGATTAGCATTAACATGATCAATAATGCATATTCATACTGCTGTTTGTTATAAAAATGTTATCTACGTTAAGCAATCTGCAGCATTTTCTGCTTCTTAAATCTTTTTGACTGAAAAAGCCTTTACTGTTCGTAACCTAGATATCATATTTGACCCTGAAATTAACTTCCGACCACATAACTCAAACCGCCTATTTCCATCTCCGTAACATTGTCCCTGTCACCTCCCCTGCCTCAGCTCATCTGCTAAATCCCTCATCCGGCCTTTGTTACCTCGAGACTTGACTATTCCAACGCACTCCTGGCAAGCCTCGATTTCAAAATTCTCATCCTTATTTTCAAACCCCTCCATGGCCTCGCCCCTCCCTATCTCTGTAACCTCCTCCAGCCTCACAACCATCTCCACCCCCCCCCCCCCCCCCGAGATGTCTGCGCCCCTCTAATTCTGTCCTCTTGAGCATCCCTGATTATAATCGCTCAACCATCGGTGGCCTGGGCCCCAAGCTCTGGAACTCCTTCCTTAAACCTCTCTACCTCTCTTTCCTCCTTTAAGATGCTCCTTAAAACCTACCTCTGTGACCAAGCTTTTGGTCACCTGCAGCTAATTTCTACTTATGCAGCTCGGTGTCAAATTTTTTTAATCTCATAACACTCCCGTGAAGCGCCTTGGGACGTTTCACTACGTTAAAGGCGCTATATAAATACAAGTTGTTGTTGTTTACTGCACCATTGTTTTGATTAAAATCATCCCAGAATGTTTTAAATTGTTCAGACAATATGTATCATCATTAAACGAATGGAGAAATGTGTCCACGTGATGTAAATAGCAAATATATTTCATTTATTGATGCACAGATGTAGAGATATCAATTGCAGGAAACGCCAGTGTTTAGTTTGCTAAAATCATTCAGGGGTTTAAGAATTCCTTTTTATGTAGAACTAAAAGTGGAATCATTATGTATTAGGAAATGGCCTATAATTTAGGTATGCTCAAACCAGAAGAACAGGAGTAGACCATTCAGCCCCTCGAATCTGTTCCATCATTCAATTAGGCTCGAGTGGAGCATAAACGCCGGCATGGACTGTGTTGTACAGCTGTCTTGCTCTTTTCATTTCGTTGCTTTAAAAGTCGAATTACACACACACACTCAGCTGTAGTAAAGGCAGGATCGGGTCTTTTATTCAGACATTCAAACTAAACAAACCCAGTATGAATGCTACTGAGACACTTCACAAAGGCTCTGCTTGCTCCAATTTCCGTGGCTGCTTGTGAGGCACACACACTTCCGAATGTCCATTGTCTAGTGTGTGTGTGTGTGTGTGTGTGTCAAACTCTCATCTTTATACCAAAAAAGCCTTTGAACTCTTATTTCTTTGCATAGTACATTTAAACAATTAACATGCAGACAATGTAGAATCAAAGTGGCATTGTCCTGAAATCACGGCTAACTGCTTTCTGAATCGTTTAACATACAGACAATGTCATCAAATTATTATTCACATAGTATCAAGATACGCTCAAATACAGACAATGTCATGAATTACTACACACAACTCAGATTATTATTCGCATAGTAACAAGTTACACTCAAACACTCAACATACAGATAAATGACCAGCCATTTATTATCCTGAAGTCAAGTGTCTCTGCCATAAATGGACTCCCACCATGAAGTACTGTAAACACACAGGTGATCAGAGAGACACATTTCAATGGCCAAATGGCTCCATATTGTCTAGCAGCCTGTTTCGATCCAAACTTCAACCTTTCACTTTTAACTGTTTCGATATCTCCAGACTGCACCGAAGCAAAGAGTTTCAGAAATGCAGGCGCGTGCTCCCACAGACTGGTTGGGCCGAATTACCTGTATCTGTGCCGTACATTCTGTGTCGATCTTGGCTGATCCGTATCTTACCTCCACCTACCCGCCTTGGTTCTGCAACCCTTAATACACTTAACAAAAATCTAGCGATCTCAGTTTTTAAATTTTCAGTAGATCTCCAGCCCGAACAGCTTTTTGGGAAAGAGTTCCAGATTCCCACTGCCCTTTGTGTGAAGAAGTGCTTCCTGACATCACCCCTGAACAGCCTGGCTCTCATTTTAAGGTTATGCCCCTTGTTCTGGACTTCCCCCACCAGAGGAAATAGTTTCTCTCTATCTACCCTATCAAATCCTTAAATCGCCTCAATTCATCATAGGCGGTCCATCGAACAAGGATGACTTGCTTCCATGAGAGTTCACAGATGTTTCAATGAAGGACCCGATGTTCCAGTCCCGAATTCCAATTGAGAGGGTGGAAGATGCCTGTGCGTGGATTTTTTTAACTTGTGACAGTTGCACACCAGCCACCACACAGGCTTGACAGAGCTAGGCCTTTATCCAGTGGCAAGGGTTAACCAGGACAACTGGAGATCTGCTCTGCTGCACGGACCTAGTGCGCACACATATCGCAGTGTGGGCTGGCCCGTGCTGCCCCTGGGCCCTCGGCTCTTCTGGGCCCCGTACCCTCATTCGCCGAACCTTCGCCCACGATGTTCCAATTAGATCACCGCTTAATCTCCTCCTTGCTAATACTGTAACGGTATTAATTGAGCTACTTTGGGACCTAATGTGTAAGCAGTGTTGGGGTGATCCAGACCAGAGGTCACAGGTTGGAGTTCCCCGATCCATTGTAGCATTTAGTTGGTGTGCTACAATTATTCATGATGTCCCTGAGCTGGAGAGAGGAAAAATCAACCAGCGTTCCTGCTCCCGATCAGGATTCAGTGAGCCCTGCTAAGTAGTTCATGTGTATACAAAGAAACTTACCCTCAGCAACAGAATACACCCCATTGACTGTGGTCTCTAACTATCCTTAACAATCAAATTTAGTGAAAGGTTGGAAGTCAGGTATTTTTGCTGATGGGGAGATGAGGAGAAACATTTTTACACATAGTAAGTTGTGATCTGGAATGCACTGCCTGAAAGAGTGGTGAAAGCAGATTCAATAGTGACTTTCAAAGGGGAATTTTGGATAAATATTGAACTACTGTGGGGAGAGTGCAGGGGAGTGGGACTAGTTGGATTGCTCTTCCAAAGGTCCAACTTAGGCACGATGGGCCGAATGGCCTCTTTCTATGCTATATCATTCTGTCATTCCAAATAGCAACCTGAAATTCAATCTGGCGCTTCCCTCAGCAAAGAGAAAATAATCAAGCCTGCCCGATGTTTGTTTAACGACTTTGGAAGTTCTGGCCTTAAATGGATAATATAGGAGATGCACAGGATGTACCGAGCTCACATCCATCACATACTGAACGTCACACTTGGTGACAATATGAGAGACCATCTTCAAAGATGGGAGGAAACCCTTTCATTCAGCCCAGGCAGTGGCTGAGATTCTGAGACCCTGCCTAATAAACATCAAACTGCAATGTGTAAATACCCACTCCAGAGACTTGAGCACATAATCCATGCTGACACTCCCAGTGCAGTGCCGAGGGAGTGCTGCACTGTCTGAAGCGCCATCTTTTGGATGAGACGGTAAACCAAGACATCTACCCTTTTAGGTGGACGCAAAAGATCCCACCGCACTATCTTGAAGAAAAGCAGGGGAGTTACCCCTGATGTCCTGGGCCAATGTTTATCCCTGACCTGACATCACTACAACAGATTATCTGGTCATTGTCACATTGCTGTTTGTGGGAGCTTGCTGTGCGCAAATTGGCTGCCGTGTTTCCCACATTACAACAGTGACTACACTCCAAAAGTACTTCACTGGCTGTAAAGTGCTTTGGGGCGTCCTGGGGTGGTGCAAGGTGCTATAGAAATGCAAGTTATTTCTTTTTCACTCGATGATAGTGCTGAAGTGCAGCAAGCAATGGAAGAGGACAGAACGGTCTGAAGGTCACGTTTCAGTCTGAAAATGAATGTAATGGGTGGCGCTCTGCAGCCGACGCATTGTCCAGCAGGGAGCTGAGCGACACTGCCCTCTGCTGGAGACAAGGAAGGAAAGTGTGAGTTTGAGTTTAAAGAGACGATCACAGCGAGAATCCACACAAAAGGAAAAGATCGAACGCATTTCTTTTACAACGTTGCGCTACATAATGAGATCCGCCCTCTCCTCCATCTCCTGATTTCCCTTGTTGCCAGTCCCCCCCAGTAATTTTCCTAATCCCAGTCTGAAATTTGCTTTTTTATTAATTTGAACTTATTCTAGCAGTTTAATTAGCAGCAATATTCTGGATTTTGCTCTTCCATTCCTCGAGCGTCTTAAACACGTCTGTAAGATCATTTGTTTTCTAGCCAGCTTGAAAAGCTCAAGTTTCTAAAGTCTTTCCTCAGATTCGGATATATAGGATCGTAAAATTGAACGACGCAGGAGGAGGCCATTCGGCCCATCGAACCTATACCGGCTCTTTCAAAGAGCAACCCAGTTAGTACCACCCCCCATATCCCTACAATCTTTTCTCCCTCAAGTGTTTATCCAATTCCCTTTTGAAGGCTACTATTGAATCCGTTTCCACCGCCCTATCAGGCAGTGCGTTCCAGATCCTCACCATGTTTTTCCTCATGTCGCCTCTGTTTTTTGCCAATCACCTTAAATCTGTGCCCTCTGGTTATCGACCCTTCAGCCATTGGAAACATTTTCTCTTTATTTTCTCTATCTAAACCCTTCATATCTAACACCTCCATCAAATCTCCTCTTAGATATATACTTGCAATATACTTTGCAGTTCAGAGAAGGTTCACTAGCTTGATTCCTGAGATGAAGAGGTTGTCTTATGAAGAAAGGTTGAGCAGGTTGGGCCTCTACTCATTGGAGTTTAGAAGAATGAGAGGTGATCTTATCGAAACATGTAAGATACTGAGGGGGCTTGACAGGGTAGATGCAGAGAGGATATTTCCACTCGGGGAATCTAGAACTAGGGGACATCGTTTCAGAATAAAGGGTCACCCATTTAGAACTGAAATGAGGAGGAATTTCTTCTCTCAGAGGGTCATAAATCTGTGAAATTTTCAGCCCCAGAGAGCTGTGGAGGTTGGGTCATTGAATATATTTAAGGCGGAGATAGACAGATTTTTGAGCGAAAAGGGAAGTGAAGCTGAGTACATGATCTGATCAGCCATGATCTTATTGAATGGCGGAGCAGGCTCGAGGGGCCAAATGGCTGACTCCTGCTCCTAGTTCTTATGTTCTTATACTCGGAAGTAAAAATATTGTAAGGCTACTGGGAAAGAGCAGCGGGGAAGCAGGACTAATTACTTTCAAACAGGCTTTGCACAGGCACGAGGGGCCAAAAGGCCTCCTTCTGCGCTGTACAATTCTGCGACATTTACATGAACTGAGATCTCCATATAGACATGTAAAGAGAAAAAGGTTAGAAAAGGCAAATGTAGGTCCCCTGCAGTCAGAATCAGGGGAAGTCATAACGGGGAACAAAGGAATGGCAGACCAATTGAACAAGTACTTTGGTTCGGTATTCACTAAGGAGGACACAAACAACCTTCCGGATATAAAAGGGGTCAGAGGGTCTAGTAAGAAGGAGGAACTGAGGGAAATCCTTATTAGTCGGGAAATTGTGTTGAGGAAATTGATGGGATTGAAGGTCGATAAATCCCCAGGGCCTGATGGACTGCATCCCAGAGTACTTAAGGAGGTGGCCTTGGAAATAGCGGATGCATTGACAGTCATTTTCCAACATTCCATCAACTCTGGATCAGTTCCTATGGAGTGGAGGGTAGCCAATGTAACCCCACTTTTTAACAAAGGAGGGAGAGAGAAAACAGGGAATTATAGACCTGTCAGCCTGACATCGGTAGTGGGTAAAATGATGGAATCAATTATTAAGGATGTCATAGCAGCGCATTTGGAAAGAGGTGACATGATAGGTCCAAGTCAGCATGGATTTGTGAAAGGGAAATCATGCTTGAGAAATCTTCTGGAATTTTTTGAGGATGTTTCCAGTAGAGTGGACAAGAGAGAACCAGTTGATGTGGTGTATTTGGACTTTCAGAAGGCTTTCGACAAGGTCCCACACAAGAGATTAATGTGCAAAGTTAAAGCACATGGGATTGGGGGTAGTGTGCTGACGTGGATTGAGAACTGGTTGGCAGACAGGAAGCAAAGAGTAGGAGTAAATGGATACTTTTCAGAATGGCAGGCAGTGACTAATGGGGTACCGCAAGGTTCTGTGCTGGGGCCCCAGCTGTTTACATTGTA
The DNA here is from genome assembly GCF_044704955.1 of Pristiophorus japonicus. Taxonomy (NCBI): domain Eukaryota; kingdom Metazoa; phylum Chordata; class Chondrichthyes; family Pristiophoridae; genus Pristiophorus; species Pristiophorus japonicus. The sequence continues at coordinate 112,047,890 of NC_091991.1, read as the reverse complement.
CATTAATGATTTAGACGAGGGGATTAAATTTAGTATTTCCAAATTTGCGGATGACACTAAGTTGGGTGGCAGTGTGAGCTGCGAGGAGAATGCTATGAGGCTGCAGAGTGACTTGGATAGGTTAGGTGAGTGGGCAAATGAATGGCAGATGAAGTATAATATGGATAAATGTGAGGTTATCCACTTTGGTGGTAAAAGCAGAGAGACAGACTATTATCTGAATAGTGACAGATTAGGAAAAGGGGAGGTGCAACGAGACCTGGGTGTCATGGTACATCAGTCATTGAAAGTTGGCATGCAGGTACAGCAGGCGGTTAAGAAAGCAAATGGCATGTTGGCCTTCATAGCAAGGGGATTTGAGTACAGGGGCAGGGAGGTGTTACTACAGTTGTACAGGGCCTTAGTGAGGCCACACCTGGAGTATTGTGTACAGTTTTGGTCTCCTAACTTGAGGAAAGACATTCTTGCTATTGAGGGAGTGCAGCGAAGGTTCACCAGACTGATTCTCGGGATGGCGGGACTGACATATCAAGAAAGATTGGATCAACTGGGCTTGTATTCACTGGAGTTCAGAAGAATGAGAGGGGATCTCATAGAAACGTTTAAAATTCTGACGGGTTTAGACAGGTTAGATGCAGGAAGAATGTTTCCAATGTTGGGGAAGTCCAGAACCAGGGGTCACAGTCTAAGGGGTAAGCCACTTAGGAACGAGATGAGGAGAAACTTCTTCACCCAGAGAGTGGTGAACCTGTGGAATTGTTGAGGCCAATTCACTAAATATATTTAAAAAGGAGTTATTACTAGGGGGATCAAGGGGTATGGCGAGAAAGCAGGAATGGGGTACTGAAATTGCATGTTCAGCCATGAACTCATTGAATGGCGGTGCAGGCTCGAAGGGCCGAATGGCCTACTCCTGCACCTATTTTCTATGTTTCGATGTTTCTAAAAGTAAGGAATAGCCTTGTGGGTCTTCTCTGCACTGAGTCCAATGCTTGGCCTTGTGTCTCAGTGACCATATTGCAATATCTGCAATATTCAAGCTGTGGTCTGACCAGAGCCCAATACAGTTTGCTCATGCCTTCCCCAGACTCTCACTCAACGGTTTGGGCTATTGCCGTTCATCACACGACTGGCTTAGCTGTCTGCTGCTCAGTATTGGTTGGGCAGGTTAAAGTGTTAAGATTCACAGATCTTCATCCTCACTTATTTCAACAACATTCCTGCAGTCAATATGCAAACATTAAAGTCTGCCTGCGATACATCTGACTATAATGACCTTTGTTCTGGCCTCTTCCGCATCCCTGATTTTCCACCATTGGCGGCCGTCCATTCAGTTGCATAGACCCCCACTATAACACACTGATATACCCCACAACCCTTACTGTAATACACTGATGTATCCCACACCCCTCACATTAACATTGATATACCCCACAGCCCTCACTGTGACACAATGATATACCCAACACCCCTCAATGTAACACTGATATACCCCACACCCCTCACATTAAAACAGTGATATACCCCACAGCCCTCACTGTAATACACTGATATACCCCAGACGCCTCACTGTAACACTGATATACCCCACACCCCTCACTGTAATACACTGATATACCCCAGACGCCTCACTGTAACACTGATATACCCCACACCCCTCACATTAACATTGATATACCCCACAGCCCTCACTGTGACACAATGATATACCCAACACCCCTCACTGTAACACTGATATACCCCACACCCCTCACTGCAAGTCACTGATATATTCCACATCCTCACTGCAACACTGATATACCCCACACCCCTCACTGTAACCTCACACTGTAAAACACTGATATACGCCACACCCCTCACTGCAAGTCACATCCTCACTGCAACACTGATATACCCCACACCCCTCACTGTAATACACTGATATACCCCAGACGCCTCACTGTAACACTGATATACCCCACACCCCTCACATTAACATTGATATACCCCACAGCCCTCACTGTGACACAATGATATACCCAACACCCCTCACTGTAACACTGATATACCCCACACCCCTCACATTAAAACAGTGATATACCCCACAGCCCTCACTGTAACACTGATATACCCCACACCCCTCACTGTAACACTGACATGCCCCACAGCCCTCACTGTAACACAATAATATACCCCACACCCCTCACTGTAACACACTGATACACACCACACCCCTCACGGTAACACTGATATACCCCACACCTCTCACTGGAACACTGTGATATACCCCACACCACTCACTGCAACACTGATATACCCCACACCCCTCACTGTAACACAGATATACCCCACACCCCTCACTGTAACACTCTGATATATCCCACACCCCTCACTGTAACACACCAATTTACCCCACACCTCTCACTATAACACAATGATATACCCCACACCCCTCTACAACACTCTGATATACCCAACACCCCTCACTGTAACACACCGATATAACCCACACCTCTTTAAACACACAGATATACCCCACTACCTCACTGTAACACTGATATACCCCACACCCCTCACAATACCACACTGATATACCCCACACCCCTCACTGTAACACACTATACACCCCACACCTCTCACTGTAACACCCGTCACTGCAAATCACTGATATACTCCACATCCTCACTGCAACACTGATATACCCCACACCCCTCACTGTAACCTCACACTGTAAAACACTGATATACCCCACACCCCTCACTGTAACACACTGATATACCCCGCACCCTTCACTGTAACCTCACACTGTAAAACACTGATATACCCCACACCCCTCACTGTAACACACTGATATACCCCACACCCCTCACTGTAACACACTGATATACCCCACAGCCCTCACTATAACACACTGATATACCCCACACCCCTCACTATAACACTGATATACCCTACACACCACATTATAGCACACTGATATATCCGACACCCCTCACTATAACACTGATATACTCTACACACCTCACTATAACACACTGATATACCCCGCACCCTTCACTGTAACACACTGATATACCCGACACCCCTCACAGTAACACTGCTATATCCCACACCCCTTAACTAAACCACACCACTTACTGTAACACACTGATATACCCGACACACCCCACTGTAACACTGATATACCCCACACACCTCACTGTAACACACCGATATACCCCACACCTCTCACTATAACACAGTGATATACCCCACACCCCTCACGGTAACACATTGATATACGCCACACCCCGCACTGTAACACTGTGAAATACCCCACATCCCTCGATAACACTCTGATATACCACACACCACACACGATAACACTTGGATACACCCCACAGCCCTCACGTAAACACACCGATATAACCCACACCCCTCTGTAATACACTGATATACTCCACATCCTCACTGCAACACGGACATGCCCCACAGCCCTCACTGTAACACAATGATATACCCCACACCCCTCACTGTAACACTCTGATATACCCCACAGCCCTCACTGTAACACACTGATACACCCCACACCCCTCACGGTAACACTGATATACCCCACACCTCTCACTGTAACACTGTGATATACCCCACACCGCAACACTGATATACACCACACCCCTCACTGTAACACAGATATACCCCACATCCCTCACTGTAACACTCTGATATACCCCACACCCCTCACTGTAACACTCTGATATACCCCACACCCCTCACTGTAACATACTGATATACCCCACACCCCTCACTGTAACACTCTGATATACCCCACACCCCTCACTGTAACACTGATATACCCCACACCCCTCACTGTAAGACACTGATATATCCTGCACCCCTCACTAACACACTGATATACCCCACACCCCTCACTGTAACACTGATATACCCAACACGCCTCACTGTAACACTCTGATATACACCACACCCCTCACTGTAACACTGATATACCCCACACCCCTCACTGTAAAAGTCTGATATACCCTACACCCTTCACTGTAAGATGCTGATATACCCCGCACTCCTCACTAACACTCTGATATACCCCACACACCTCACTGTAACACACCGATATACCCCACACCTCTCACTATAACACAGTGATATATCCCACACCCCTCACGGTAACACATTGATATACCACACACCCCACACTATAACACTTGGATACACCCCACAGCCCTCACGTAAACACACCGATATAACCCACACCCCTCTGTAATACACTGATATACTCCACATCCTCACTGTAACACTGACATGCCCCACAGCCCTCACTGTAACACAATGATATACCCCCACACCCCTCACTGTAACACTCTGATATACCCCACAGCCCTCACTGTAACACACTGATACACACCACACCGCTCACGGTAACACTGATATACCCCACACCTCTCACTGTAACACTGTGATATACCGCACACCCCTCACTGCAACACTGATATACCCCACACCCCTCACTGTAACACAGATATACCCCACACCCCTCACTGTAACACTCTGATATACCCCACACCCCTCACTGTAACACTCTGATATACCCCACACCCCTCACTGTAACATACTGATATACCTCACACCCCTCACTGTAACACTCTGATACACCCCACACTCCTCACTGTAAGACGCTGATATATCCCGCACCTCTCACTATAACACACTGATATACCCCACACCCCTCACTGTAACATACTGATATACCCCACACCCCTCACTGTAACACACTGATACACCGCACACCCCTCACTGTGATATACCCCACACCCCTCACTGTAAGACGCTGATATATCCCGCACCTCTCACTATAACACACTGATATACCCCACACCCCTCACTGTAACATACTGATATACCCCACACCCCTCACTGTAACACACTGATACACCGCACACCCCTCACTGTGATATACCCCACATCCCTCACTGTAAGACGCTGATATATCCCGCACCTCTCACTATCACACACTGATATACCCCACACCCCTCACTGTAACACTCTGATATACCCCACAGCCCTCACTGTAACACTCTGATATACCCCACACCCCGCACTAACACTCTGATATACCCCACACCCCTCACTGTAAAAGTCTGATATACCCTACACCCATCACTGTAAGACGCTGATATACCCCGCACTCCTCACTGTAACACACTGATATACCCCACACCCCTCTGTAATACACTGATATACTCCACATCCTCACTGTAACACTGACATGCCCCACAGCCCTCACTGTAACACAATGATATACCCCACACCCCTCACTGTAACACTCTGATATACCCCACAGCCCTCACTGTAACACTCTGATATACCCCTCACTGTAACACTCTGATATACCGCACACCCCTCACTGTAACACTCTGATACACCCCACACCCCTCACTGTGATATACCTCACACCCCTCACTGTAAGACGCTGATATATCCCGCACCTCTCATTATAACACACTGATATACCCCACACCCCTCACTGTAACACTCTGATATACCCCACAGCCCTCACTGTAACACTCTGATATACCCCACACCCCTCACTGTAACATACTGATATACCCCACACCCCTCACTGTAACACTCTGATATACCCCACAGCCCTCACTGTAACACTGATATACCCCACACCCATCATTGTAACACAGATATACGCCACACGTCTCACTGTAACACACTGAAAAACCCCACACCCCTCACTGTAACACACCAATTTACCCTACACCTCTCACTATAACACAATGATATACCCCACACACCTCTACAACACTCTGATATACCCAACACCCCTCACTGTAACACACCGATATAACCCACACCGCTTTGAACATACTGATATACCCCACAACCTCACTGTAACATTGATATACCCCACACCCCTCACAATACCACACTGATATACCCCACACCCCTCACTGTAACACACTATACTCCCCACATCCTCACTGTAACACTGATATACACCACACCCCTCACAATACCACACTGATATACCCCACACCCCTCACTGCAACACACTATACACCCCACACCCCTCACTGTAACACACTGAAAAACCCCACACCCCTCACTGCAAGTCACTGATATACTCCACATCCTCACTGCAACACTGATATACCCCACACTCCTCACTGTAACCTCACACTGTAAAACACTGATATACCCCACACCCCTCACTATAACACACTGATATACCCCACACCCCTCACTATAACACTGATATACCCTACACACCTCATTATAGCACACTGATATACCCCACAGCCGTCACTGTAACACACTGATATACCACACACCCCTCACTGTAAGACACTGATATACCCCGCACCCTTCAATGTAACACACTGATATACCCGACACCCCTCACAGTAACACTGCTATATCCCACACACCTCACTAAACAACACCGCTTACTGTAACACACTGATATACCCCACACACCTCACTGTAACACTGATATACCCCACACACCTCACTGTAACACACCGATATACCCCACACCTCTCACTATAACACAGTGATATACCCCACACCCCTCACGGTAACACATTGATATACCTGACACCCCGCACTGTAACACTGTGAGATACCCGACATCCCTCGATAACACTCTGATATACCACACACCCCACACTATAACACTTGGATACACCCCACAACCCTCACGTAAACACATCGATATAACCCACACCCCTCTGTAATACACTGATATACTCCACATCCTCACTGTAACACTGACATGCCCCACAGCCCTCACTGTAACACAATGATATACCCCACACCCCTCACTGTTACACACTGATACACACCACACCCCTCACGGTAACACTGATATACCCCACACCTCTCACTGTAACACTGTGATATACCCCACACCACTCACTGCAACACTGATATACCCCACACCCCTCACTGTAACACAGATATACCCCACACCCCTCACTGTAACACTCTGATATATCCCACACCCCTCACTGTAACACTCTGATATACCCCACACCCCTCACTGTAACATACTGATATACCCCACACCCCTCACTGTAACACTCTGATACACCCCACACCCCTCACTGTGATATACCACACATCCCTCACTGTAAGACTCTGATATATCCCGCACCTCTCACTATAACACACTGATATACCCCACACCCCTCACTGTAACACTCTGATATACCCCTCAGCCCTCACAGTAACACTCTGAAATACCCCACACCCCTCACTGTAACATACTGATATACCCCACACCCCTCACTGTAACACACTGATACACCGCACACCCCTCACTGTGATATACCCCACACCCCTCACTGTAAGACGCTGATATATCCCACACCTCTCACTATCACACACTGATATACCCCACACCCCTCACTGTAACACTCTGATATACCCCACACCCCGCACTAACACTCTGATATACCCCACACCCCTCACTGTAAAAGTCTGATATACCCTACACCCATCACTGTAAGACGTTGATATACCCCGCACTCCTCACTAAAACACTGATATACCCCACACCCATCACTGTAACACTGATATACCCAACACGCCTCACTGTAACACTCTGATATACACCACATCCCCCACTGTAACACTCTGATATACACCACACCCCTCACTGTAACACTCTGATATAGCCCACACCCCTCACTATAACAGTCTTATATATTCCACACACCTACTATAACACTCTGGTATACCACACACCCCTCACAGTAACAGTCTGATATATCCCACACTTCTCACTATAACACACTGATATACCCCACACTTCTCACTGTAACAGTCTGATATACCCCGCACCCTTCACTGTTATACACTAAGATAGCCCACACCCCTCACTATAACACATTGATATAGCCCACACCACCCACTGTAATACACTGATATACCCTGCACCACTCACTTACACTCTTATATACCCCACACCCCTCACTGTAACACACTGAATACCCCACACCCCTCATTGTAACACTGATGTACCCCACACCCCTCACTGTAACACACTGATATACCCCACACCCCTCACAATACCACACTGATATACCCCACACCCCTCACTGTAACACACTATACACCCCACACCCCTCACTGTAACACACTGATATACCCCACACCCCTCACTGCAAGTCACTGATATACTCCACATCCTCACTGCAACACTGATATACCCCACAGCCCTCACTGTAACACACTGAATACCCCACACCCCTCATTGTAAAACTGATGTACCCCACACCCCTCACTGTAACACACTGATATACACCAAAGCCCTCACTGTAACACTGTGATATACCCCACACCCCTCACTGTAACACAGATATACCCCACACCCCTCACTGTAACACTCTGATATACCCCACACCCTTCACTGTAAGACGCTGATATACCCCGCACTCCTCACTAACACTCTGATATACCCCACACCCCTCACTGTAACACACTGATATACCCCACACCCCTCACTGTAACACTGATATACCCCACACCCCTCACTGTAAGACGCTGATATATCCTGCACCCCTCACTAACACACTGATATACCCCACACCCCTCACTGTAACACTGATATACCCAACACGCCTCACTGTAACACTCTGATATACACCACACCCCCCACTGTACCACTCTGATATACACCACACCCGTCACTGTAACACTGATATACATACACCACATCCTCACTGTAACACTCTGATATACCCCACACCCCTCACTATAACACTCTGATTTACCACACACCCATCACTGTAACACTCTGATATACCCCACACCCCTCACTATAACACTCTGATATAGTCCACACCCCTCACTATAACAGTCTTATATATTCTACATCCCTCACTGTAACACTCTGATATACCCCACACCCCTCACAGTAATAGTCTGATATATCCCACACCTCTCAATATAACACACTGATATAGCCCACACCACCCACTGTAATACACTGATATACCCTGCACCACTCACTTACACTCTTTTACACCCCACACCCCTCACTGTAACACACTGAATACCCCACACCCCTCATGTAACACTGATGTATCCCACACCTCTCACTGTAACACACTGATATACACCACACCCCTCACAATACCACACTGATATACCCCACACCCCTCACTGTAACACACTATACACCCCACACCCCTCACTGTAACACACTGATATACCTCACACCCCTCACTGCAAGTCACTGATATACTCCACATCCTCACTGCAACACTGATATACCCCACACACCTCACTGTAACACACTGATATACCCCACACCCCTCACTGTAACACACTGATATACCCCACACCCCTCACTGTAACACTGATATACCCTACACACCTCATTATAGCACACTGATATACCCCACAGCCCTCACTGTAACACACTGATATACCCCACACCCCTCACTGTAAGACACTGATATACCCCGCACCCTTCACTGTAACATACTGATATACCCGACACCCCTCACAGTAACACTGCTATATCCCACACCCCTCACTAAACCACACCGCTTACTGTAACACACTGATATACCCCACACACCTCACTGTAACACTCTGATATACCCCACACCCCTCACTGTAACACACTATACACCCCACACCCCTCACTGTAACACACTGATATACCCCACACCCCTCACTGCAAGTCACTGATATACTCCACATCCTCACTGCAACACTGATATACCCCACACACCTCACTGTAACACACTGATATACCCCACACCCCTCACTGTAACACACTGATATACCCCACACCCCTCACTGTAACACTGATATACCCTACACACCTCATTATAGCACACTGATATACCCCACAGCCCTCACTGTAACACACTGATATACCCCACACCCCTCACTGTAAGACACTGATATACCCCGCACCCTTCACTGTAACATACTGATATACCCGACACCCCTCACAGTAACACTGCTATATCCCACACCCCTCACTAAACCACACCGCTTACTGTAACACACTGATATACCCCACACACCTCACTGTAACACTCTGATATACCCCACAGCCCTCACTGTAACACACTGATACACCCGACACCCCTCACGGTAACACTGATATACCCCACACCTCTCACTGTAACACTGTGATATACCCCACACCCCTCACTGTAACACAGATATACCCCACACCCCTCACTGTAACACTCTGATATACCCCACACCCCTCACTGTAACACTCTAATATACCCCACACCCCTCACTGTAACATACTGATATACCCCACACTGCTCACTGTAACACTCTGATATACACCACACCCCTCACTGTAACCTCACACTGTAAAACACTGATATACACCACACCCCTCACTATAACACACTGATATACCCTACACACCTCATTATAGCACACTGATATACCCCACAGCCCTCACTGTAACACACTGATATACCCCACACCCCTCTGTAATACATTGATTTCCTCCACATCCTCACTGTAACACTGACATGCCCCACAGCCCTCACTGTAACACAATGATATACCCCACACCCCTCACTGTAACACTCTGATATACCCCACAGCCCTCACTGTAACACACTGATACACCCCACACCCCTCACGGTAACACTGATATACCCCACACCTCTCACTGTAACACTGTGATATACCCCACACCCCTCACTGCAACACTGATATACCCCACACCCCTCACTGTAACACAGATATACCCCACACCCCTCACTGTAACCTCACACTGTAAAACACTGATATACCCCACACCCCTCACTGTAACACACTAATATACCCCACACCCCTCACTGTAACACACTGATATACACCAAAGCCCTCACTATAACACACTGATATACCCCACACCCCTCACTATAACACTGATATACCCTACACACCTCATTATAGCACACTGATATACCCCACAGCCCTCACTGTAACACACTGATATACCACACACTCCTCACTGTAAGACACTGATATACCCCGCACCCTTCAATGTAACACACTGATATACCCGACACCCCTCACAGTAACACTGCTATATCCCACACCCCTCACTAAACCACACCGCTTACTGTAACACACTGATATACCCAACACACCTCACTGTAACACTGATATACCCCACACACCTCACTGTAACACACCGATATACCCCACACCTCTCACTATAACACAGTGATATACCCCACACCCCTCACGGTAACACATTGATATACCCCACACCCCGCACTGTAACACTGTGAGATACCCGACATCCCTCGATAACACTCTGATATACCACACACCCCACACTATAACACTTGGATACACCCCACAGCCCTCACGTAAACACACCGATATAACCCACACCCCTCTGTAATACACTGATATATTCCACATCCTCACTGTAACACTGACATGCCCCACAGCCCTCACTGTAACACAATGATATACCCCACACCCCTCACTGTAACACTCTGATATACCCCACAGCCCTCACTGTAACACACTGATACACACCACACTCCTCACGGTAACACTGATATACCCCACACCTCTCACTGTAACACTGTGATATACCCCACACCACTCACTGCAACACTGATATACCCCACACCCCTCACTGTAAAACAGATATACCCCACACCCCTCACTGTAACACTCTGATATACCCCACACCCCTCACTGTAACACACTGATATACCCCACACCCTTCACTGTAAAACACTGATATACCCTACACCCCTCACTGTAACACTCTGATATACCCCACACCCCTCACTGTAACATACTGATATACCCCACACCCCTCACTGTGATATACCCCACACCCCTCACTGTAAGACGCTGATATTTCCCGCACCTCTCACTATCACACACTGATATACCCCACACCCCTCACTGTAACACTCTGATATACCCCACAGCCCTCACTGTAACACTCTGATATACCCCACACCCCGCACTAACACTCTGATATACCCCACACCCCTCACTGTAAAAGTCTGATATACCCTACACCCATCACTGTAAGACGCTGATATACCCCGCACTCCTCACTAACACTCTGATATATCCCACACCCCTCACTGTAACACACTGATATACCCCACACCCCTCACTGTAACACTGATATACCCCACACCCCTCACTGTAAGACGCTGATATATCCTGCACCCCTCACTAACACACTGATATAGAAACATAGAAAACATAGAAAATAGGTGCAGGAGCAGGCCATTCAGCCCTTCTAGCCTGCACCGCCATTCAATGAGTTCATTGCTGAACATGAAACTTCAGTACCCACTTCCTGCTTTCACACCATACCCCTTGATCCCCCGATTAGTAAGGACTTCATCTAACTCCCTTTTGAATATATTTAGTGAATTGGCCTCAACTACTTCCTGTGGTAGAGAATTCCACAGGTTCACCACTCTCTGGGTGAAGAAGTTTCTCCTTATCTCGGTCCTAAATGGCTTACCCCTTCACCTTAGACTGTGACCCCTGGTTCTGGACTTCCCCAACATTGGGAACATTCTTCCTGCATCCAACCTGTCCAAACCCGTCAGAATTTTAAACGTTTCTATGAGGTCCCCTCTCACTCTTCTGAACTCCAGTGAATACAAGCCCAGTTGATCCAGTTTTTCTTGATAGGTCAGTCCCACCATCCCGGGAATCAGTCTGGTGAATCTTCGCTGCACTCCCTCAATAGCAAGAATGTCCTTCCTTAAGTTAGGAGACCAAAACTGTACACAATACTCCAGGTGTGACCTCACCAAGGCCCTGTACAACTGTAGCAACACCTCCCTGCCCCTGTACTCAAATCCCCTCGCTATGAAGGCCAACATGCCATTTGCTTTCTTAACCGCCTGCTGTACCTGCATGCCAACCTTCAATGACTGATGTACCATGACACCCAGGTCTCGTTGCACCTTCCCTTTTCCTAATCTGTCACCATTCAGATAATAGTCTGTCTCTCTGTTTTTACCACCAAAGTGGATAACCTCACATTTATCCACATTATACTTCATCTGCCACGCATTTGCCCACTCACCTAACCTATCCAAGTCACTCTGTAGCCTCATAGCATCCTCCTCGCAGCTCACACTGCCACCCAACTTAGTGTCATCCGCAAATTTGGAGATACTACATTTAATCCCCTCGTCTAAATCATTAATGTACAATGTAAACAGCTGGGGCCCCAGCACAGAACCCTGCGGTACCACACTAGTCACTGCCTGCCATTCCGAAAAGTGCCCATTTACTCCTACTCTTTGCTTCCTGTCTGACAACCAGTTCTCAATCCACGTCAGCACACTACCCCCAATCCCATGTGCTTTAACTTTGCACATTAATCTCCTGTGTGGGACCTTGTCGAAAGCCTTCTGAAAGTCCAAATATACCACATCAACTGGTACTCCTTTGTCCACTTTATTGGAAACATCCTCAAAAAATTCCAGAAGCTTAGTCAAGCATGATCTCCCTTTCACAAATCCATGCTGACTTGGACCTATCATGTCACCATTTTCCAAATGCGCTGCTATGACATCCTTAATAATTGATTCCATCATTTTACCCACTACTGAGGTCAGGCTGACCGGTCTATAATTCCCTGCTTTCTCTCTCCCTCCTTTTTTAAAAAGTGGGATTACATTGGCTACCCTCCACTCGATAGGAACTGATCCAGAGTCAATGGAATGTTGGAAAATGACTGTCAATGCATCCGCTATTTCCAAGGCCACCTCCTTAAGTACTCTGGGATGCAGTCCATCAGGCCCTGGGGATTTATCGGCCTTCAATCCCATCAATTTCCCCAACACAATTTCCCGACTAATAAAGATTTCCCTCAGTTCCTCCTCCTTAATAGACCCTCTGACCACTTTTATATCCGGAAGGTTGTTTGTGTCCTCCTTAGTGAATACTGAACCAAAGTACTTGTTCAATTGGTCTGCCATTTCTTTGTTCCCCGTTATGACTTCCCCTGATTCTGACTGCAGGGGACCTACGTTTGTCTTTACTAACCTTTTTCTCTTTACATACCTATAGAAACTTTTGCAATCCGCCTTAATGTTCCCTGCAAGCTTCTTCTCGTACTCCATTTTCCCTGCCCTAATCAAACCCTTTGTCCTCCTCTGCTGAGTTCTAAATTTCTCCCAGTCCCCAGGTTCGCTGCTATTTCTGGCCAATTTGTATGCCATTTCCTTGGCTTTAATACTATCCCTGATTTCCCTAGATAGCCACGGTTGAGCCACCTTCCCTTTTTTATTTTTACGCCAGACAGGAATGTACAATTGTTGTAATTCATCCATGCGGTCTCTAAATGTCTGCCATTGCCCATCCACAGTCAACCCCTTAAGTATCATTCGCCAATCTATCTTAGCCAATTCATGCCTCATACCTTCAAAGTTACCCTTCTTTAAGTTCTGGACCATGGTCTCTGAATTAACTGTTTCATTCTCCATCCTAATGCAGAATTCCACCATATTATGGTCACTTTTCCCCAAGGGGCCTCGCACAATGAGATTGCTAATTAATCCTCTCTCATTACACAACACCCAGTCTAAGATGGCCTCCCCCCTAGTTGGTTCCTCGACATATTGGTCTAGAAAACCATCCCTTATGCATTCCAGGAAATCCTCCTCCACCGTATTGCTTCCAGTTTGGCTAGCCCAATCTATGTGCATATTAAAGTCACCCATTATAACTGCTGCACCTTTATTGCATGCACTCCTAATTTCCTGTTTGATGCCCTCCCCAACATCATTACTACTGTTTGGAGGTCTGTACACAACTCCCACTAACGATTTTTGCCCCACACCCATCACTGTAACACTGATATACCCAACACGCCTCACTGTAACACTCTGATATACACCACACCCCCCATTGTAACACTCTGATATACACCACACCCCTCACTGAAACACTGATATACACCACATCCTCACTGTAACACTCTGATATACCCCACACCCCTCACTATAACACTCTGATTTACCACACACCCATCACTGTAACACTCTGATATAGCCCACACCCCTCACTATAACAGTCTTATATATTCCACACACCTCACTGTAACACTCTGGTATACCCCACACCCCTCACAGTAACAGTCTGATATACCCCGCACCCTTCACTGTTATACACTGAGATAGCCCACACCCCTCACTATAACACATTGATATAGCCCACACCACCCACTGTAATACACTGATATACCCTGCACCACTCACTTACACTCTTATATACCCCACACCCCTCACTGTAACACACTGAATACCCCACACCCCTCATTGTAACACTGATGTACCCCACACCCCTCACTGTAACACACTGATATACCCCACACCCCTCACAATACCACACTGATATACCCCACACCCCTCACTGCAAGTCACTGATATACTCCACATCCTCACTGCAACACTGATATACCCCACACCCCTCACTGTAACCTCCCACCGTAAAACACTGATATACCCCACACCCCTCACTGTAACACACTGATACACCCCATACCCCTCACTGTAACACACTGATATACCCCACAGCCCTCACTATAATACACATATACCCTACACACCTCATTATAGCACACTGATATATCCGACACCCCTCACTATAACACTGATCTACTCCACACACCTCATTATAGCACACTGATATACCCCATAGCCCTCACTGTAACACACTGATATACCCCACACCCCTCACTGTAAGACACTGATATACTCCGCACCCTTCACTGTAACACACTGATATACCCGACACCCCTCACAGTAACACTGCTATATCCCACACCCCTCACTAAACCACACCGCTTACTGAAACACACTGATATACCCCACACACCTCACTGTAACACTGATATATCCCACACACCTCACTGTAACACACCGATATACCCCACACCTCTCACTATACCACACTGATATACCCCACACCCCTCACTGTAACACACTATACACCCCACACCCCTCACTGTAACACACTGATATACCCCACACCCATCACTGCAAGTCACTGATATACCCCACACTGCTCACTGTAACACACTGATATACCCCACACCCCTCACTGTAACACTGATATACCCCACACCCCTCACTGTAAGACGCTGATATATCCCGCACCCCTCACTGTAACACTGATATAC
Organism: Pristiophorus japonicus; assembly: GCF_044704955.1. Lineage (NCBI taxonomy): Eukaryota > Metazoa > Chordata > Chondrichthyes > Pristiophoridae > Pristiophorus > Pristiophorus japonicus. The sequence continues at coordinate 112,031,740 of NC_091991.1, read as the reverse complement.
CCCACACCCCTCACTGTAACACTCTGATATACACCATACCCCCCACTGTAACACTGATATATCGCACATCCCTCACTGTAACTCACTGATATACCCTACATCCCTCACTGTAACACACTGATATACCCCACACCCCTCACTATAACACTCTGATTTACCACACACCCATCACTGTAACTGATATACCTCACACCCCTCACTATAACACTCTGATATAGCCCACACCCCTCACTATAACAGTCTTATATACTCCACAGCCCTCACTGTAACACATTGATATAGCCCACACCACTCACTGTTAGATGCTGGTATACCCAGCACCCCTCACTAACACTCTTATATACCCCACACCCCTCACTGTAACACACTGATATACCCCACACCCCTCACTGTAACACACTGATATACCCCACACCCCTCACTGTAACACACTGATATACCCCACACCCTTCACTGTAAAACACTGATATACCCTACACCCCTCACTGTAACACACTGATATACCCCACACCCTTCACTGTAAAACACTGATATACCCCACACCCCTCACTGTAACACTCTGATATACCCCACACCCCTCACTGACACTCTGATATACCCCACACCTCTCACTGTAACACTGATATACCCCACACCCCTCACTGTAACACACTGTTATACCCCACACCCCTCACTGTAAAACACTGATGTACCCCACACCCATCACTGTAACACTCTGATCTACCCCACACCCCTCACTGTAAAACACTGATGTACCCCACACCCATCACTGTAACACTCTGATATACCCCACACCCCTCACTGTAACACTCTGATATACCCCACACCCCTCACTATAACACATTGATATACCCCACACCCCTCTCTGTAACACTCCAATATACCCCACACCCCTCACTGTAACACTGATATACCCCACAACCCTCACTGTAACACTCTGATATACCCCACACCCCTCACTAACACTCTGATATACCCCACACCCCTCACTATAACACACTAATATATCACACACACCTTACCATAACAGTCTTATATAACCCACACCCTTCACTGTAACACAGATATACCCCACACCCCTCACTGTAACACTCTGATATACCCCACACCCCTCACTGTAACACACTGATAAACCCCACACCTCTCACTGTAACATTGATATACCCCACACCCCTCACTGTAAGACGCTGATATATCCTGCACCCCTCACTAACACACTGATATACCCCACACCCCTCACTGTAACACTCTGATATACCCCACACCTCTCACTGTAACACTGATATACCCCACACCCCTCACTGTAACACTGTGTTATACCCCACACCCCTCACTGACACTCTGATATACACCACACCTCTCACTGTAACATTGATATACCCCACACCCCTCACAGAAACACTCTGATATACCCCACACCCCTCACTGTAACACACTGATATACCCCACACCTCTCACTGTAACATTGATATACCCCACACCCCTCACTGTAAGACGCTGATATATCCTGCACCCCTCACTAACACACTGATATACCCCACACCCCTCACTGTAACACTCTGATATACCCCACACCTCTCACTGTAACACTGATATACCCCACACCCCTCACTGTAACACTGTGTTATACCCCACACCCCACACTGACACTCTGATATACACCACACCTCTCACTGTAACATTGATATACCCCACACCCCTCACAGAAACACACTGATATACCCCACAGCCCTCACTATAACACACTGATATACCCCACACCCCTCACTGTAACACTCTGATATACCCCACACCCGTCACTGTAAGACGCTGATATATCCTGCACCCCTCACTAACACACTGATATACCCCACACCCCTCACTGTAACACTCTGATATACCCCACACCCCTCACTGTAACACACTGATATACCCCACACTCCTCAAGGTAAAACACTGATATACCCCACATCCCTCACTGTAACACTCTGATATACCCCACACCCCTCACTGTAACACTCTGATATACCCCACACCCCTCACTATAACACACTGTTATACCCCACACCCCTCTCTGACACTCTGATATACCCCACACCTCTCACTGTAGCACTGATATACCCCACACCACTCACTGTAACACACTGATATACCCCACACCCCTCACTGTAAAACACTGATATACCCCACACCCCTCACTGTAACACTCTGATATACCCCACACCCCTCACTGCAACACTCTGATATATCCCACACCCCTCACTGTTATACACTGAGATAGCCCACACCCCTCACTATAACAGTCTTATATACTCCACACCCCTCACTGTAACACATTGATATAGCCCACACCACTCACTGTAAGATGCTGATATACCCCGCACCCCTCACTAACACTCTTATATACCCCACACCCCTCACTGTAAGACGCTGATATACCCCGCACCCCTCACTAACACTCTGATATACCCCACACCTCTCACTGTAACCTTGATTTACCCCACACCCCTCACTGTAACACTGATATACCCCACACCCCTCACTGTAACACTCTGATATACCCCACACCCCTCACTAACACTCTGATATACGCCACACCTCTCACTGTAACATTGATATACCCCACACCCCTCACTGTAGCACACTGATATACCCCACAGCCCTCACTATAACACACTGATATACCCCACACCCCTCACTGTAACACTGTGATATACCCCACACATCTCACTGTAACACTGATATACCCCACACCCCTCACTGTAACACTCTGATATACCTATCATCATCCATCATAGGCTGTCCCTCGGAATCGAAGAAGACTTGCTTCCACTCTAAACATGAGTCCTTAGGTGACTGAACAGTCCAATACAAGAACCACAGTCCCTGTCTCAAGGGGCAGATAGTCGTTGAAGGAAAGGGTGGTTGGGACTGGTTTGCCGCACGCTCCTTCCGCTGCCTGTGCTTGGTTTCTGCATGCTCTCGACGATGAGACTCGAGGTGCTCAGCGCCCTCCCGGATGCACTTGCTCCACTTAGGGCGGTCTTTGGCCAGGGACTCCCAGGTGTCAGTGGGGATGTTGCACTTTATCAGGGAGGCTAGTTGCAACTGATGTAATCCACTCCCCTCACAGTAATTCCCGCCCTAAATATCTATGCCTCTCTACTTCTCTCTCCTCCTTTAAGATGCTCCTTAAAATATCTAGGTCACCTATCCTAATTTATCTTATATGGCTCGGTGTCAAATTCTGTCTGATATCGCTCCTGTGAAACACCTTGCGGAGGTTTACTGTGTTAAAGGCAGTATATAAAGGCAAGTTGTTATTTACACAATATTCATAGAATCATAGAAATTTATGGCATAGAAGGAGGCCATTTGGCCCATCGTGTCCACATCGGCCGACAAAAAGCTATCCAGCCTAATCCCACTTTCCAGCTCTTGGTCCGTAGCCCTGTAGGTTACGGCACTTCAGGTGCATATCCAAGTACTTTTTAAATGTGATGAGGGTTTCTGCCTCTACCACCCTTTCAGGCCGTGAGTTCCAGACCCCCACCACCCTCTGGGTGAAGAAATGTTCTCAACTCCCCTCTAATCCTTCTACCAACTACTTTAAATCTATGCCCTCTCGGCTAGGGGAAATAGGTCCTTCCGATCCACGCTATTTAGGCCAATCATAATTTTACATACCTCAATTAAGTCTCCTCTGCTCCAAAAACCCCAGCCGGTCCAATCTTTCTTCATCGTTAAAATTCTCGAGTCAATCCTGGCACCATCCTTGTAAATCTCCTCCGTACCCTCTTTAGTGTAATCACATCTTTCCTGTACTCTAGCTGTGGCCTAACTAATGTTTTTTACATAATAAAATCAGAAAATGCTGGAAATACTCAGCGGGTCAGGCAGCATCTGTGGAGAGAGAAACAGAGTTAATGTTTCGGGTCGATGACCCTTCGTCAGAAGTGGAAAAAGTTAGAGATGTAACAGGTTTTTAAGCAAGTGTAGGGGCAGGGAAAGGAGATGGGGAGGGAAGAACAAAGGGGACGGTCTGTGATAGGGTGGGAGGCAGGAGAGATTGAGAGACAAAAGAGATGATGGTGCAAGGCAAAAGTAGATGGTGATGGGACAAGTTAAGAAACAAAAGATGAGTCTAGATAGGGTGTAAATGGAGATGGCAGAATCACCAACAGCTGCCGTATGAAAGAGAAAAAAACACAGAAAAAAAGAAGAAAAAATGGTCAGAGGTTATGATCTGAAATTGTTGAACTCGATGTTGAGTCTAGAAGACTGTAAAGTGCCTAAACATAAGATGAGGTGCTGTTCCTCGAGCTTGCGTTGAGCTTCGTTGGAACATTGTGGTTGGCCGAGGACGGAGAGGTGAGAGTGGGAGTGGAATTAAAGTGACAGGCAACCGGAAGCTCGGGATCACACTTACGGACTGAACAAAGGTGTTCCGCAAAGCTGTGCATCGTCTCCCCAATGTAGAGGAGACCACATCGTGAGCAGCCAATACAGTATACTAAATTGAAAGAAGTACAAGTAAGAACATAAGAAATAGGAGCAGGAGTCGGCCATCTGGCCCCTCGAGCCTGCTCCGCCATTTAATAAGCTGATCATGGACTCAGCTCCACTTCCCCGCCTGCCCCCCATAACCCTAAAATAAATCGTTGTTTCACCTGGAAGGAGTGATTGGGGCTCCAGACAGAAGGGAGGAGGTAAAAGGGCAAATTTTAATGTTTTATACAGTTCTAGCATAACCCCCCCTGCTCTTGTATTCTATGCCTCGACTAATAAAGGCAAGTATTCCGTCTACCTTCTTAACCACCTTATCTATCTGACCTGCTACCTTCAGAGATCTGTGGACCTGTACTTCAAGATCCCTTTGTTCCTCTACACTTCTCAGTGCACTACCATTTAATGTGTATTCCCTTTCCTTGTTCGCCCTCCCCAAATGCATTATCAGGACTGAATTCCATTTGCCACTTTTCTGTCCAATATTAATTTCATGCTATTGCTTTTAGGTGTGATATTGAAAATAACTAGCTGAGTATGAAAATTCATTTTTCAGCCTTTTATACAATTTAATGGTAAATAAAGAACGTTAATCATTACATTTTTGAAGCCTAATTTAGGAAAAGGAAACCTTGGCAGCGGTGGGATTCGAACCCACGCCATCGAAATGACTGGAGCCTAAATCCAGCGCCTTAGACCACTCGGCCACGCTACCGCGGTGGGAGAGGCGCTTCCCAGCCCGTATTTCTCCGCCAGCACGCAGCCGCAGTGCTTTGGCCCGCGGTTACCACAGCAACCGGGTCTGGGCCTAGGGCCTGGGCCTTCCGCCCACGGGTTACCGGTCGCTGAGTGTTTATGGTTGTTTCCTGTCGGCCCGGGAGGCGGTGCCAGAACATTCGGAGGAGCGCTCTACCCCTGGGGCTGAGAAGCGCACCCGGCCAGAGGGCAGTGAGGGGAGAAAGACTTGCATTTCTATAGCGCCTGTCACGACCACTGACTGTCTCAAAGTGCTTTACTTTTGGTGTGTAGTCAGTGTTTTAATATCGGGAGGGGGGACACAGCGGGCGGGGGGACACAAGGACAGGTGGGGAGGGGGGACACAGCGGGCGGGGGGACACAAGGACAGGTGGGGAGGGGGGACACAGCGGGCGGGGGGACACAAGGACAGGTGGGGAGGGGGGGACACAGCGGGCGGGGGGACACAAGGACAGGTGGGGAGGGGGGGACACAGCGGGCGGGGGGACACAAGGACAGGTGGGGAGGGGGGACACAGCGGGCGGGGGGGACACGGGGGCAGGTAGGGGAGGGGGAACACGAGGACAGGTGGGGTAGCAAAGGGGGGCAGATGGGGTCAGGTATGGTTAAGGGAAGGCAGGGGTGGATGTGCGAGGGAATGGGGCAGGCCGGCAGGGATTGGCAGACACAAATGAAACTGGGAATAGGATAATGGGGCGTGGGTTGAATCTAGTTAAAAGTACCTTTAGTGCTGATATCAGGAGGTTCTACTCGGCAGAGAGTGAACAACACTTAGGAACAAAGGAATAGGAGGAGGCCATTCAGCCCCTTGTGCCTGTTCTGCCATTCAATGAGGTCATGGCTGATCTGTGATCAAACTCCATGTGATAGTGGTGGAGTCAAAAACCCAGGAATCATTTTAGTATTGTTCTGGATGGCTGAATTAAGATAGGTCGACTATCCTTCCTCATCCATAATTATCTTGTGATCTTAACAGGGGACTGAGAGGGGAGGCATACAATACGGTGTGCCAGGAACAAGAGGGCATAGACTAATGCTGGTGAAAGGAAAGTTCAAGCCAAATGTCAGGAAGAACATCCCTCAAAGAGTGATCAACACTTAGAATGGTCCATCAGGTAGGGTAGTGGAGGTGAGATCCTTAAATTCATTCAAGGTTCAGTATCTTGTGCTCATCTGAGAGGTGAGGGCCAGAAAATTAAAGGAGAAGAACTTTCTCTTCAAATTACACCTCCATATCTGCTGATTCAGAAGAAAAAGGCCCTTCGGACTAATCATAGAATCATAGGGCTGGAAATTCGGCGATTTTGCGACCGGGTTTTTGGTCTAGTTCATCTTTTTTGGCGAAAACACGCAGAAATTTTGGTGACGTTTTCAAATACCGCTGGGGAGAGCGCTGCCGGGCAAGACTGGTTACTGCACAAGATAAAGGTACGCGGAGTCAGAGGAAATGTATTAGCATGGATAGAGAATTGGCTAACTAACAGAATGCAGAGAGTCGGGATAAATGGGTCCTTTTCGGGTTGGAAATCGGTGGTTAGTGGTGTGCCACAGGGATCGGTGCTGGGACCACAACTGTTTACAATATACATAGATGACCTGGAAGAGGGGACAGAGTGTAGTGTAACAAAATTTGCAGATGACACAAAGATTAGTGGGAAAGCGGGTTGTGTAGAGGACACAGAGAGGCTGCAAAGAGATTTAGATAGGTTAAGCGAATGGGCTAAGGTTTGGCAGATGGAATACAATGTCAGAAAATGTGAGGTCATCCACCTTGGAAAAAAAAAACAGTAAAAGGGAATATTATTTGAATGGGGAGAAATTACAACATGCTGCAGTGCAGAGGGACCTGGGGGTCCTTGTGCATGAAACTCTTTTTGGAGTTTACCTGTAAAACAAAAACATTAATCGGTGCCACCCGCCCTGGATGACACACCATACATTTACAAGGCCCTCTTTTTTTTTCCTTTTTTTGGGTTTTTTTTTGGGGCACTAAAATCAAATTTTCCTTTTTCCAGTGCCCCCTATAAAAGGGGAGGGGGACACTAAAAGCACCGGCAATTAAAACAAATTAAACTTTAAAACGTAAAATCAAATTAAAATTTGGTTGCCGGGCGTGATGGTGCACTCCAGTCCCTCCGGTGCCCACCTTGTGCATGAAACTCTTTTTGGCGCGAACGCAGTCCCCCACTACCACAAATTTTACAGTCGAGTATCCCGCATTTGGGGACATCGCAGGCGTCAGCACACCCGAAGTGCAATGGGCTAGCCTCGTCCTGGGAATACCACCTTCTTGATCATTGTTACTCCTCTACTTGTGCATGAAACTCTTTTGAGTTAACCTGCAAAACGTAAAACATGTATCCGTGCCACCCGACCTGGATGACACACACAAGACATTTACAAGGCCCTTTTTTGTTTTTTTTGGGTTTTTTTGTGTTTTTTTTTTGGGCACTAAAATCAAATTTTTCCTTTTTTCCAGTGCCCCCTATAAAAGGAGAGGGGGACACTAAAAGCACCGGCAATTAAAACAAATTAAACTTTAAAACGTAAAATCAAATTAAAATTTGGTTGCCGGGCGTGATGATGCACTCCAGTCCCTCCGGTGCCCACCTTGTGCATGAAACTCTTTTTGGCGCGAACGCAGTCCCCCACTACCACAAATTTTACAGTCGAGTATCCCGCATTTGGGGACATCGCAGGCGTCAGCACACCCGAAGTGCAATGGGCTAGCCTCGTCCTGGGAATACCACCTTCTTGATCATTGTTACTCCTCTACTTGTGCATGAAACTCTTTTGAGTTTACCTGCGAAAACATAAAACATGTATCCGTGCCACCCGACCTGGATGACACACACAAGACATTTACAAGGCCCTTTTTTGTTTTTTTTGGTGCATGAAACTCTTTTGAGTCAATCCATGAGCTGCGGCTGGAAGAACTGCTTCCAACCAGAGTCATTAGAGGTTCATTTCATCCACAAGTAGAAATTGACAAATGTGATGGCTGGGAATTGAACCCAGGTCAACTGCTTGGAAGGCAACCATGCTTACCACTGCACCACCATCACACAGCAATCCCAAAAAGTTAGTTTGCAGGTGCAGCAGGTAATTAGGAAGGCGAATGAAATGTTGGCCTTCATTGCGAGAGGGATGGAGTACAAAAGCAGGGAGGTCCTGCTGCAATTGTACAGGGTATTGGTGAGGCCGCACCTGGAGTACTGCGTGCAGTTTTGGTCACCTTAAGGAAGGATATACTAACTTTGGAGGGGGTACAGAGACGATTCACTAGACTGATTCCAGAGATGAGAGGGTTACCTTATGATGATAGATTGAGTAGACTGGGTCTTTACTTGTTGGAGTTCAGAAACATTTAAAATAATGAAAGAGATAGACAAGATAGAGGCAGAGAGGTTGTTTCCACTGGTCGGGGAGACTAAAACTAGGGGGCACAGCCTCAAAATACGGGGGAGCCAATTTAAAACCGAGTTGAGAAGGAATTTCTCTCCCAGAGGGTTGTGAATCTGTGGAATTCTCTGCCCAAGGAAGCAGTTGAGGCTAGCTCATTGAATGTATTCAAATCACAGATAGATAGATTTTTAACCAATAAGGGAATTAAGGGTTACGGGGAGCAGGCGATTAAGTGGAGCTGAGTCCACGGCCAGATCAGCCATGATCTTGTTGATTGGCGGAGCAGGCTCAAGGGGCTAGATGGCCTACTCCTGTTCCTAATTCTTATGTTCTTAAGATTCGAAATATCGCTTTCGTCAAAAATTTTTCTCACAGCGCACCCGTATTTAGGGTGAAAAATACCGCCAGGGAAAAGCTGCATCGCAGCCCTTGGAGCAGCAGTAAGTATGAACACCTGCAAAAAAGGTAAGTTCATTTTTATTTATAATTCTTTTGCAGCGATTTGCTAGATAAGTGTCTTGTAAATGTTTTGTGAATTTTTTTTTTCCTATTTATTTTGATGTGTTTTTCCGCCCTCCATAGGCTCAACTCGCAGCAGTATCGGCCTCGGACTAAAGTTGGCGAGGATCGTGGTTTGCGCCGTGAATCCTCATGCAACGCCGATTTTTACCGCTGCGCAAATTAAACATTGAATTTATGACCTCACAGCGAAAGCGTTGTGATAATGGTAATTTTGGCGAAAAAATACCTTTACCGCTGAGATCCGAATTTCTAGCCTTATATAGAATGATACAGCACAGAAGGGCGGCCATTCGGCCCATCGAACCTGTGCCGGCTCTCTGAAAGAGCTTGCCAACTAGTTCCACTCCCCTCCTCTTTCCTCACAGCCCTGTAAATCATGTCCCTACAAGTATTTATCCAATCCCCTTTTGAAAGTTACTATTGAATTTGCTTCCACCCCCCTTTCAGGCAGTGCGTTCCAGATAAAGTTACTTTATGTTGTTGAGTCCATTTTGTGTGGCAGAACAATTGTGTGGAACTAAAGAAAGAAAGACTTGGATTTATATAGCGCCTTTCACAACTAACAGACATCTCAAAGCGCTTTACAGCCAATTTTTGGAGTATAGTCACTGTTGTAATGTGGGAAGCGCAGCAGCCAATTTGCGCACAGCAAGCTCCCACAAACAGCAATGTGATAATGATCAGATAATCTGTTTTTTTTTAACGTTGATTGAGGGATAAGTATTGGCCCAGGACACCGGGGATAACTCCCCTGCTCCTTCTTCAAAATAGTGCCATGGGATCTTTTACATCCACCTGAGAGAGCAGATGGGGCCTCGGTTTAATGTCTCATCCGAAGAAATCAAACTTTTAATTAAACACTGAAGGCAAGAACTTTGAAGTTGTGGAAATACTCAAAGTGTATAAAGGAAGGAACATTAGAAGCATTGGTTATGGCATCCTGCACTCACAACCTTCCCACAGTATGCACAATGTGACCACCAGACCCGAGGACAGACACCAAGGACACCTGCCCAGCACTGATCCACAATCAATTTAAACCTAAAGCTGAGTTTTTTCACTGCTACTTTGCCGATGATTGGCCTGTGATCTCGGACAACAGCAGCACATGCACCTCTTGCGGGCACAGTAGTTACTGGACTAAAGCTCCACAGGCCTGGACTAATCCAGAGCATCACACCATGGCAATTTGAGAATTTTCAATTCAGGTTTTTTTTAAAATTCTGCAACTAAAAAGCTGGTCTGCGTCACAGTGACCACAAAGCTGTCAAATTGTCATAAAAGCCCAATTGGTTCGCTAACATCTTACAACAACTTGCATTTATATAGTGCCTTTCACTGAGTAAACGAACCAAGGCGCTTCACAAGAGCGATCATTGAACAACATTTGACATCGAGCCACCGATATTAGGACAGATGACCAGAAGCTTGGTCGAAGAGGTAGGTTTTGAGGAGTTCCTTAAAAGAGCAGAGCGAGGCAGAGAGGTTTAGGGAGGGAATTCCAGAGGCGAAGGCCGAAGCAGTTGAAAGCACGGTGGTAAGCGAAGAAAATCGGGGGATGTGCAGAGATCTCCGAGGGTTGTCGAGCTCAAGGTTTCAGAGATAGGGAGGGGGTGAGACCATCTTCATAGCGAGGAGATTTGAGTACAGGGACAGGGAGGTGTTGCTACAGTTGTACAGGGCCTTGGTGAGGCCACACCTGGAGTATTGTGTACAGTTTTGGTCTCCTAACCTGAGGAAGGACATTCTTGCTATTGAGGGAGTGCAGTGAAGGTTCACCAGACTGATTCCCGGGATGGCGGGATTGACCTATCAAGAAAGACTGGATCAACTGGGTTTGTATTCACTGGAGTTCAGAAGAATGAGAGGAGACCTCATAGAAATGTTTAAAATTCTGATGGGTTTAGACAGGTTAGATGCAGGAAGAATGTTCCCAATGTTGGGGAAATCCAGAACCAGGGGTCACAGCCTAAGGATAAGGGGTAAGCCATTTAGGACCGAGATGAGGAGAAACTTCTTCACCCAGAGAGTGGTGAACCTGTAGAATTCTCTACCACAGAAAGTTGTTGAGGCCAATTCACTAAATATATTCAAAAAGGAGTTAGATGAAGTCCTTACTACTAGGGGGATCAAGGGGTATAGCGAGAAAGCAGGAATGGGGTACTGAAGTTGCATGTTCAGCCATGAACTCATTGAATGGCGGTGCAGGCTAGAAGGGTCGAATGGCCTACTCCTGCACCTATTTTCTATGTTTCTATGTTTCTATCTTGGTATGATGAGAGAGTTTGTAAGCCATGAGTGCAAGAAATGTCTCCAGGTTGAATTCTCGGCAGATGGGAAAAATTGCAGGGATATGGGGAAAGGGCGGGGGAGTGAGTCTTACTGGATTGCTCTTCGAGAGAGCCGGCATGGACCTGATGGGCCGAATGGCCTCCTGTGCTGTATTATCCTCTGATCACAACAACTCGCTGTTTACAAGAAATGTGTCCTCATGTTGCCTCTGGTTCCTTTGCCAATCACCTTGAATCTGTGCCCTCTGATTACTGACCCTTCTACCACTGGATGCAGTTTATCCATATTTACTCTATCAAAACCCTATCAAATCTCTTAACCTTCTCTAAGGAGAACAACCTGCTGTTGTGAAAGGCACTATATATATATATGCAAAACCTTTCTTTTCTAAATAATACATATTAGTGTAATTAATTTGTATGGTCACTTACTGTTCAGTACTGGTGTTTGGCTGCTTAAGCCTGAAACTAGGTATGGTGTTGGAGAGAATTTCTGTTGCTTCTTTAAGTTCAGGAAGATCCTGTGGAGGCACAGGAGAGAAGGACACGCTTATATGTGCTGTGAAAATGGCCGCCCTGGTCCGCCCTTTGTCTATGATTGGTCCCCTTGGAGGATAAGCCACACCCTGAAGTTTCTCTGGAATGTGTAACTGGAACTGCCCATGCAAGGTCTCACTGACTGCAAATTGTGACTCAATCCATTTTGGCTTCCAGCTCCCCAGAAAACAGGAAGAACCAACCAAAGTCCCATACCCCAGCTTAAGTGCATCCCTCCCCCAGTTAAAGCCCTTACCTCAGCACGAGCATCCCTCCCCCAGCCAAAGTCCCTCCTTATGCCAGTCCAAGTGCATGCCCTTATATCCCGCCCCCTTCCCCCCCAAAAAATGGGCCATTGTGTACGGATTGTTAACAGGTTTATTGGGTATGAAGTGAATAGTGACAGTGTAGTGATTTTTGGATTTCATCCACTCCAACAATGTCCCTTGTAGGGGGTTGGAAGAACGTGATCCGTCTTCCCTGAGTTCACTCTCTCCGCTCCGATCCCCCCCAACCCGTGTCTCGCCCCTCTCTCCCAGTCTCTCTCTCTTCCTCTCTCCCTCGCCCCCAGCCTCTCTCTCTCTCTCCCAGCCTCTCTCTCTCTCTCTCTCTCTCTCCCAGCCTCTCTCTCTCCCAGCCTCTCTCTCTCTCTCTCTCTCTCTCTCCCAGCCTCTCTCTCTCCCAGCCTCTCTCTCTCCCAGCCTCTCTCTCTCTCTCCCAGCCTCTCTCTCTCTCTCTGTCTCTCTCTCCCTGTCTCTCTCTCCCAGCCTCTTTCTCTCTCTCCCAGCCGCTCTCTCTCTCTCTCCCAGCCGCTCTCTCTCTCTCTCCCAGCCGCTCTCTCTCTCTCTCCCAGCCTCTCTCTCTCTCTCTCCCAGCCTCTCTCTCTCTCCTTCTCTCCCAGTCTCTTTTCTTCTCTCCCAGCCTCTCTCTCTCCTTCTCTCCCAGCCTCTCTCCTTCTCTCCCAGCCTCTCTCTCCTTCTCTCCCAGCCTCTCTCTCTCTCTCTCTCTCTCTCTCTCTCTCTCCCCCCCCAGTCTCTCTCTCTCTCCCCCAGTCTCTGTCCCTCTCTCTCTCTCTCCCAGTATCTCTCTCTCTCTCTCTCTCCCCCAGTCTCTCTCTCTTCCCCAGTCTCTCTCTCTCCCCCAGTCTCTCTCTCTCCCCCAGTCTCTCTCTCTCTCCCCCTAAGTCTCTCTCTCTCTCTCTCTCCCCAGTCACTCTCTCTCTCTCTCTCCCCCAGTCTCTCTCTCTCTCTCTCCCACTCTCTCTCTCTCCCACTCTCTCTCCCACTATCTCTCTCTCTCCCACTCTCTCTCTCTCTCTCCCACTCTCTCTCTCTCCCCAGTTTCTCTCTCTCTCCCCCAGTCTCTCTCTCTCTCTCTCTCTCCCCCAGTCTCTCTCTCTCTCTCCCCCAGTCTCTCTCTCTCTCTCCCCCAGTCTCTCTCTCTCTCTCCCCCAGTCTCTCTCTCTCTCTCCCCCAGTCTCTCTCTCTCTCTCTCCCCCAGTCTCTCTCTCTCTCTCTCCCCCAGTCTCTCTCTCTCTCTCCCCCAGTCTCTCTCTCTCTCTCCCCCAGTCTCTCTCTCTCTCCCCCAGTCTCTCTCTCTCTCCCCCCAAGTCTCTCTCTCTCTCCCCCCCAGTCTCTCTCTCTCTCCCCCCCAGTCTCTCTCTCTCTCACCCCCAGTCTCTCTCTCTCTCTCACCCCCAGTCTCTCTCTCTCCCCCAGTCTCTCTCTCTCTCTCTCCCCCCGGTCTCTCTCTCTCTCTCTCTCTCTCTCTCTCTCTCTCTCTCTCCCCCCGGTCTCTCTCTCTCTCTCTTTCCCCCCCCCCTGTCTCTCTCTCTCTCTATCACCCCCAGTCTCAGGCTCTCTCTCTCTCTCTATCACCCCGTCACACTCTCTCTCCCTCCCCCGTCTCTCTCTCTCTCCCCCGTCTCTCTCTCTCTCTCTCTCTCTCTCCCCCCCGTCTCTCTCTCTCTCCCCCCGTCTCTCTCTCTCTCTCCCCCCGTCTCTCTCTCTCTCTCTACCCACACTCTCTCTCTCTCCCACCAGTCTCTCTCTCTCTCTCTCTCTCCCCCCCCCACTCTCTCTCTACTCTCTCTCTCTCTCTCTCTCTCTCTCTCTCCACCCAGTCTCTCTCTCTCTCTTCCCCCCCGCCCCCAAGCACTCTCTCTCTCCCTCCTCTCTCTCTCTCTCTCTCTCTCCCCCTCCTCTCTCTCTCTCTCTCAACCCCCCCGTCTCTCTCTCTCTCTCCCCAGTTTCTCTCTAGCTTTCTCCCCCCAGTCTCTCTCTCTCTCTCTCTTCCCCCCCCCAGTCTCTCTCTCCCCCCAGTCTCTCTCTCACTCTCACTCCCTCTCCCTCTCCCCCCCAGTCTCTCTCTTTCTCTCCCCCAATCTCTCTCTCTCTTCCCCCCCCCCCCCAGTGTCTCTCTCTCCCCCCCGAGTGTCTCTCCCCCAGTCTCTCTTTCTCTCTCTCTCTCTCTCTCTCTCCCAGTCTCTCTCTCCCCCCACAGTCTCTCTCCCTCCCCAATCTCTCTCTCTCTCTCTCCCCAGTCTCTCTCTCCCTCTCTCCGCCTCTCTCTCTCCCCCCCAGTCTCTCTCTCTCTTCCCCCCCCCCAGTGTCTCTCTCTCCCCCCCCCCCCCCAGTGTCTCTCTCTTCCCCCCCCCCCCCCAGTGTCTCTCTCCCAGTCTCTCTCTCTCTCTCCCCGTCTCTCTCTCCCAGTCTCCCTCTCCCCCCCAGTCTCTCTCTTTCTTCCCCCCAGTCTCTCTCTTTCTTCCCCCCAGTCTCTCTCTTTCTCCCCCCCAGTTTTTCTCTTTCTCCCCCCAGTCTCTCTCTTTCTCCCCTCCAGTCTCTCTCTTTCTCCCCCCAGTTTCTCTCTTTCTCCCCCCCAGTCTCTCTCTTTCTCCCCCCCAGTCTCTCTCTTTCTTCCCCCCAGTCTCTCTCTTTCTCCCCCCCAGTCTCTCTCTTTCTCCCCCCCAGTCTCTCTCTTTCTCCCCCCCAGTCTCTCTCTTTCTCCCCCCCAGTCTCTCTCTTTCTCCCCCCCAGTCTCTCTCTTTCTTCCCCCCAGTCTCTCTCTTTCTTCCCCCCAGTCTCTCTCTTTCTTCCCCCCAGTCTCTCTCTTTCTTCCCCCCCAGTCTCTCTCTTTCTTGTCTCTCTCTTTCTCCCCCCAGTTTCTGGTAATGTGTAGTGTGATTGTTAAACCTTTGCTAATAAACCAACTAGTTCTTAATAGCAATGTGCTGCTATGAATTCTTAAGCAAAGAACCCATGAAGCAAATACATGACACATAGGATTAGTGATGCCAGGGACAGCTGTTTATTCAGCCACTATGGATCCTTCATACCCAAGTCTTTGCTGTAAAATCATCAGTAGAGGATCAATTTGATGAAACGTCAGATGATACAATATTCCAAATAGCATTTTTGCTTATGCTCTTAAGTCGGATCTTGGAAACTTTGATAATGAGTGGGGTGACAGTAATTTAATTCTCTACAGTAGAACGGGATCTTGTAACTAAAGAATAACTTGCATTTATATAACGCCTTTAACGTAATAAAGCCTCCCAAGGCGCTTCACAGGAGCGATTATCAAACAAAATCTGACATTGAGCCACATAAGAAGATATTTGGACAGGTGACAAAAGCTTGAGTCAAAGAGAAAGAAAGATTTGGATTTATATAGCACCTTTCACGACCACTTTGGCTTTACAGCCAATTAAGTACTTTTTGGAGTGTAGTCACTGTTGTAATGCAGGAAGCGAATTAATAATAAATAAATAAATAAAGAGGTAGATTTTAAGGAGCGTCTTAAAAGGAGGAGAGAGCGGTGATGAGGTTCAAGGGAATTCTAGAGTTTAGGACCCAGGCAGCTGAAGGCA
Organism: Pristiophorus japonicus; assembly: GCF_044704955.1. Taxonomy (NCBI): domain Eukaryota; kingdom Metazoa; phylum Chordata; class Chondrichthyes; family Pristiophoridae; genus Pristiophorus; species Pristiophorus japonicus. Next base: position 112,015,876 of record NC_091991.1, on the reverse strand, counting down.
CGGCTACCAATAGTGGGACGATGAAAATTGGGGATGTGCAAGAGGCCAGAATTGGAGGAGCGCACAGATCTCGGGGAGTGGGGGGGGGGGGGGGGGGGAGGCGGGGTCGAGGGATTAGAGAAGATTACAGAGATCGGGACCATCTTGGCAATTATTGTGTAAAAGAGAGGGGACTTGCAGAGTGTTGGTTTGTGCAGTGGATGGGTCCAGAAATACTTTTCTCCTCTCTTTCACAATAGGAGAATGATCCTTTGGCTGGGTTGATTCACTAAGGAAGAGGATGCTGCCATAGACATAGTGAAGGAGGAGGTAGTGGAGACACTTGATAGGATAAAAAAAATTGATAAAGAAGAGGTATTGGAAAGGCTGGCTGCACTTAAAGTAGATAAATCACTAGGAACGGATGGGATGCATCCCAGGATGCTGAGGGAAATCGCGGAGGTACCGGCCACAATATTCCAATCCTCCATAGATACGGGGGTGGTGTCAGAGGACTGGAGAATTGCAAATGTTACACCCTTGTTCAAAAAAGAGAGTAAAGATAAAGCCAGCAACTACAGGCCAGTCAGTTTAACCTCGGTAGTGGGGAAGCTTTAAGAAACAGTAATCAGGGCCAAAATTAACAGTCACTTGGACAAGTATAGATTAATTAAGGAAAGCTAGCACAGATTTGTTAAAGGCAAATCGTGTTTAACTAATTTGTTTGAGTTTTTTGATGAGGTAACAGAGAGGGTTGATGAGGGTAATGCGGTTGACGTGGTGTCCATGGATTTCCAAAAGGCGTTCGACAAAGTGCCACAGAATAGGTTTGCCAGCAAAGTTGAAGCCGGTGGAATAAAAGGGACAGTGGCAGCATGGATACGGAATTGGCTGAGTGACAGGAAACAGAGAGTAGTGGTGAACGGTTGTTTTTCGGACTGGAGGAAGATATACAGTGTTGTTCCCCAGGGGTCGATACTGGGACCACTGCTTTTCCTGATATGTATTAATGACTTGGACTTGGGTGTACAAGGGCACAATTACAGGTTCGACGTCCAAAATCCGGAGTTCCGGAATCTGGACACCGGGCCGATCCGTGGCGGGGCCGTCCGGAAACCGGAAAATGTTCCGATATCCGGACTCCCCCTGCCTCGGTGAACCAACTTTGCCCCGGCCCGACTTCGCCCGCCGTGACTTCGCCCGCCCTGACCTCGGTGCGGCCCACCCCCCGCCCTGCCACGACTTTGCACGACCCGACCTCGCCCCGTCTGACCTCGGCCTGTCCCAACCCAACTTTGCGCAACCAGACCTTGGCCTGCCCCTGCCCCGCCCGACCTCGGCCCGCCCCTGCCCCGCCCGACCTTGGCCCACCCCTGCCCCGCCCGACCTCGGCCTGCCCCGGCCCGACTTCGCTCGGCCTGGCCTCCCTCCCACCCACCTCGGCTGCCCGACCCCACCTACCTCGGGCCAGACAAGGAACTCCTCCACGGCGGCAGGCCCCGCCCGATCAAGTCCTCTTCGGTGGGGCCCGCGCGAACAACTCCATGGCGGCGAGGCCCCACCCGAACACTCGAACAATTCATCGACTTGCCCCCCCCCCCCCCGCCCTTCCCCCCTTTCTGACATTCCAAAATCCGGAAATACCCAAACCTGGGCTCGGGTCTTTCCGGATTCATGACATCAGAAAGACGTTTCAAAATCCGGCAAAACGCAAAATCCGGAACGGCCTCGGTCCCGAGCGTTACGGATTCGGGGCGCTGCACCTCTATAGTGAACAGTGAGGAGGATAGTGTTAGACTTCAGGAAGACATAGACAGGCTAGTGGAATGGGCGGATGAAGTTTAATGCAGAAAAGTGTGAACTGATGCATTTTGGTAGAAAGAATGAGGAGAGGACATATAAACTAAATGATACAATCCTAAAGGGGGTGCACGAACAGAGAGACCTGGGGGTATGTGTACATAAATCGTTAAAGGTGGCAGAGCAGGTTGTGAAAGTAGTTAAAAAGATTGTGAAAGCAGGATTCTGGGCTTCATAAATAGAGGTATAGCGTATAGAAGTGTGGAAATTATGATGAACCTTTATAAAACATTGGTTCGGCTCCAAAGTAGTATTGTATCCAATTCTGGTCACCGCACTTTAGGAAGGATGTGAAAGCCTTAGAGAGGGTGCAGAAAAGATTTATGAGAATGATTCCAGGGATGAGGGACTTCAGTTACGTGGATAGACTGGAGAAGCTGGAGTTATTCTCCTTGGAGCAGAGAAGTTTGAGAGGAGATTTGATCGAGGTGTTCAAAATCATGAGGGGTCTGGACAGAGTAGATCGAGAGAAACTGTTCCCATTGGTGGAAGGGTCGAGAACCAGATGACACAGATTTAAGGTGATTGGTGGAATAACCAAAGGCGACGGGAGAATTTTTTTTTCGCAGCGAGTGGTTAAGATCTGGAATGCCCTGCCTGAAAAGGTGGTGGAGGCAGACTTCTTATTACTAGGGGGATCCTTACTACTAGGGGGATCAAGGGGTATGGCGAGAAAGCAGGAAGGGGGTACTGAAGTTGCATGTTCAGCCATGAACTCATTGAATGGCGGTGCAGGCTAGAAGGGCTGAATGGTCTGCTCCTGCACCTATTTTTCTATGTTTCTAATACTATCTATTAAAAGGGAATAGGATAAGTATCGGAAGGAAAAATATTTGTAGGGCTATGGGGAAAAGGGTGGGGGAATGGGACCGGCTGAGAGTTGGCACGAGCTCGATGGCCCAATTGGTCGCCTTCTGTGCTGTAGCCATTTCTATGATTCTAGTCAAAGGGCTAAATATGATTACAGCGTACAGGAAGGAATGGAGTTTCATTTTGTGTATTGTAGCTATTTTCCAAGTTGAGTTACGAACACCTATAATAAGTGAAGTACACCTCTGTCCACAGAATATTGGCGACAACACTGAACAATGGGCATTGTACTCTTGTATTTCAGGAGCCTATTCCCGCTTCAGGAGCAGGGAGCACTGATTTGTGGGGATGCCGTCAGACTTGCTTCCACTTCCCAAGTAGCTCATGGTGAGTTCTGGCCATCGTGGGCTGTGTGCTGAAGGCTCTTTGGGATCTGTGCACTCACTGCTGCTGAGTTTTACCCAACTCTGATCCAATAACAATGACGTTGGCTCGTTTGGAGCAGAAACACTGGCAGAGTGTTTGGGCCGAATGGTCTCGGCACAGGGGCGAAAGTGCTGTAAATTTTGATGAATTCTATGAATTGATTTGTTGAATTTGGCCGTAGCCACAGTTTAAAACTGGTAGCATTGAGAGCTGCATATGCCGCCAGTTTTTGGTTTACACCTTTAATTTGATTCATGAAGCAAGTCAGTTTAAGCATTTCTATTTATTTTCTGGGTGGCAGATTAATAACTACTGCATTTTTAATTACATTAATGTTTGACGTTTGAAATATATCCTTCAAGAGATCACAGATTACGGCCTGGCATATTATGTGAACACTGTGACATTTGAATTGCTTGCCTCATGCTGTAGCTTTCACCCTTATGCTGAGACCATGAAGAACAGTAAATGCAGCTAAATAAATGGATATTTCCAAACTGAAAACTCACCGTATGTGTTAACAGTTGCCAAGCACAGGAAGTTACCGAGATTTTACAAAGCAGGGATTTTTGACTTTGAATATGGTACGATTTAGTCTGACAAAGCTTTTTCCTTGTAAATAAAACATAATGGCAGTCATGGAATGGGGACATATTTGCTGATTTTTCTTAAGGGAAGGGGTTATATACAACAACAACAACTTCCATTTATATAGCGCCTTTAATGTAGTAAAACGTCCCAAGGTGCTTCATTTAGCAAACCAAATTGGACACCAAGCTACATAGTTATTAGGACAGGTTAGTCAAAGAGGTAGATTTTAAGGAGAGTTTTAAAGGAGGAGAGAGAAGTAGAGAGGTTTAGGGCCTTGGCAGCTGAAGGCATGGCCGCCAGTGGTGGAGTGATTAAATTGGGAATGCGCAAGAAGCTGGAATTGGAGGAGTGCAGAGATCTCGGAGGGTTTTAGGGCTGAAGGAGGTTACAGAGATAGGGGCGGGGCGCGGCAAGGGCACGGAGGGATTTGAAAAAAATGGATGAGAAATTTTAAATTGAGTTTTTAATACTGAAATAGTAAGGCCATAGTAAAGACAGTCAGTTTAAGTGAGCATTACCTTTAGAAATGTATTTCTTCATAAAGTCCAAAGCCGCACAGCCAAGTCCCGATACCAGTACACATTATCACAAACCACAATCCTATCTGGGAGAATTTGCAGTGTATTGACAGGATTTAAAAAAATAAAGACTTGAAAGATAGACCTTAATTTGTATAGCGCCTTCCACGACGTCCCAAAGTGCTTTGCAGTCAAAGAAGTATTTCAGAAGTGTAGTCACTGTTGTAATGTAGGAAATGTGGCAGTCAATTTGCACACAGCAAGCTCCCAGACACAGCAATGTGATAATTGTTATATATGTATACTTGTATTTACTCTGTACAGCTACCAGAGGGCTCATCCCCTTGAGTCCCAAGGGATCCCATAATCCCTTGGGAGCACAGGTATTTAAAGAGGCATCACAGGTTGGAGAGGCACTCTGGAGACCTGCAATAAAAGACTACGGTCACACTTTACTTTGAGCTCACAGTGACTCTCTCCATACACAACAACTGGCGACGAGATACAGATAGTGAACCCAAAGATGCAGAGAACAGTGGGCATCCTGGAGAAATTCTCGGAGGGAGATGATTTGGAAACTTTTGTGGAGCGACTCGACCAATACTTCGTGGCCAACGAGCTAGATGGGGAAGCGAGCGCTGCCACACAAAGGGTGATCATCGTTTCCATTCATGCCGATACAAAGTACGTTTGCAAGGGCTGTGGAACAATGGGACACCTCCAACGAGTGTGCAGGCAAGCTGCAAAGCCTGTTAAACTTGTAAACCACCATGTTGCAGAGGAGGACAGATCCACGTAGGATCACGATGAACCAGAGCCTCAGATCGAGAAGGCACAGGTACATGGGGTGCACACATTCACCACACATTGTCCCCCGATAATGCTGAATGTTGAACTTAATGGAGTCACGTTGTCAAGGGAGCTGGACACGGGCGCGAGCCAGTCCATCATGGGCAAAAAGACTTTTGAAAGGTTGTGGTGCAACAAGGCCTCAAGGCCAGTCTTAACTCCAGTTCGCACAAAACTAAGAACTTACACGAAAGAACTGATTCCTGTAATCGGCAGTGCTACCGTAAAGGTCTCCTACGATGGAGTGGTGCACAAGCTACCATTATGGATGGTACCGGGCGATGGTCCCACGCTGCTCGGCAGGAGCTGACTGGAAAAGATACGCTGGAACTGGGATGACGTCCGAGCGATATCGCCCGCTGACAACACTTCATGTGCCCAGGTCTTAAACAAATTTCCTTCGCTGTTTGAACCAGGCATCATGAAATTCCAAGGAGCAAAAGTGCAGATCCATCTAATTTCGGAGGCGCGACCCATCCATCACAAGGCGAGAGCAGTACCGTACATGATGAGAGAAAGGGTAGAGATCGAGCTAGACTGGCTGCAACAAGAGGGCATCATTTCACCGATCAAGTTCAACGAGTGGGCCAGTCCTATCATCCCAGTCCTCAAGGGAGATGGCACCGTCAGAATCTGTGGCGATTACAAAGTAACTATCAATCGTTTCTCCCTGCAGGACCAATACCCACTACCAAAGGCCGACGACCTCTTTGCAACGCTGGTGGGAGGAAAGACGTTCACGAAGCTGGATCTGACTTCAGCCTACATGACGCAGGAACTGGAGGAATCATTGAAGGCCTCACCTGCATCAACACGCACAAAGGTATTTTTGTTTATAACAGATGCCTGTTTGGAATCCGATCGGCGGCGGCGATATTCCAGAGAAATATGGAAAGCTTACTGAAGTCGGTCCGCACACCGTGGTCTTCCAGGACGACATCTTGGTCACAGGTCGGAACACAGTCGAGCATCTGCAGAACCTGGAGGAGGTTCTTAGTCGACTCAACTGCATGGAACTCCGGTTAAAATGCTCGAAGTGCGTTTTCCTGGCACCTGAAGTGGAGTTTCTGGGAAGGAGGATTGCGGCGGACGGCATCAGGCCCACCAACGCGAAGACGGAGGCAATCGAGAACGCACCGAGGCCACAGAACGTGATGAAGCTGCGGTCATTTCTGGGACTTCTGAACTACTTTGGTAACTTCCTACCGGGTCTCAGCACACTGTTAGAACCACTGCATGTCTTACTACGAAAAGGGGATGAATGGGTTTGGGGCAAAAGCCAAGAAAATGCCATTGTAAAAGCGAGAAAATTGTTATGCTCAAACAAATTGCTTGTGTTGTATGATCCACGTAAGCGTTTGGTACTAGCATGTGATGCGTCGTCATATGGCATCGGGTGTGTATTGCAACAAGCTAATGATTTCGGGAAACTGTAAGTGTTTGCTTATGCATCCAGGAGTCTGTCTAAGGCTGAGAGAGCCCACAGCATGATTGCGAAAGAAGCGTTAGCATGTGTCTATAGGGTAAAGAAAATGCATCAATACCTGTTTGGGCCAAAATTTTAATTGGAAACTGACCATAAGTCACTTGTATCCCTGATCTCCGAGAGTAAAGGGATAAATACCAACGCATCAGCTGGCATCCAGAGATGGGTGCTCACATTGTCCGCATACAACTACTCCATCCGCCACAGGCCAGGCACAGAAAACTGTGCCGATATTCTCAGTAGGCTGCTATTGCCCACCACGGGGGTGGAAATGGCGCAGCCCGCAGATCTAGCCATGGTTATGGAAGCATTTGAGAGTGAGCAATCACCCGTCACTGCCCGGCAGATCAAAACCTGGACAAGCCAGGATCCCTTATTATCTCTAGTCAAAAACTGTGTGGTTCACGGGAGCTGGTCCAGTGTCCCAGTGGAAATGCAGGAAGAGATAAAGCCGTTCCAGCAGCGCAATGATGAAATGTCTATACAGGCAGACTGCCTTCTGTGGGACAATCGAGTAGTGGTCCCCAAGAAGGGCAGAGACACCTTCATCAGTGACCTCCACAGTACCCACCCAGGCATCGTAATGATGAAAGCGATAGCCAGATCTAACGTGTGGTGGCCCAGTATCGATGTGGACTTAAAGAGTCCTGCGTACACAGATATAATACATGCACGCAATAAAGCAATGTACCCAGGGAGGCGCCGCTAAGTTTCTGATCTTGGCCCTCCAAACCGTGGTCTTGGGTACATGTCGACTATACAGGCCCGTTCTTGGGTAAAATGTTCCTTGTGGTTGTAGATGCGTACTCCAAGTGGATTGAATGTGAGATAATGTCGGCTAGCACGTCCGCTGCCACTACTGAAAGCCTGCGGGCCATGTTTGCCACACACGGCCTACCTGATGTCCTGGTGAGCGACAGTTTTACCAGTGCTGAGTTCAAAGAATTCATGACCCGTAACGGGATCAAACATGTCACATCTGCCCCGTTTAAACCAACGTCCAATGGTCAGGCAGAGAGAGCAGTGCAAACCATCAAGCAAGCCTTGAAGAGGGTAACTGAAGGCTCACTGCAGACTCGCCTATCCCGAGTCCTGCTTAGCTACCGCACGAGACCCCACTCACTTGCTGGGATCCCATCTGCTGAACTGCTCATGAAAAGAGCACTTAAGCCAAGGCTCTCGTTAGTTCACCCTGATCTACATGAACAGGTAGAGAGCAGGTGGCTTCAACAAAATGCATACCATGACAGCGCAAATGTGTCACACGAGATTGAAATCAATGATCCTGTATTTGTATTAAATTATGGACAAGGTCCCAAGTGGCTTCCCGGCACTGTCGTGGCCAAAGCGGGGAGCAGGGTGTTTCGGGTCAAACTTTCAAATGGACTCATTCACCAGAAGCACTTGGACCAAATCAAACTCAGATTCACGGACTATCCTGAGCAACCCACCTTGGACCCTACCTTTTTTGATCCCCCAACATGCACACCAGTGGCAACTGGCATCACTGTTGACCACGAAGGAGAACCCATCATCCACAGCAGCCCAGCAGGACCCAACACACCAGGCAGCCCAGCAAGGCCAGCTGCATATATAGCAACACTCCCCCCGCCCCCCCCCCCCTCCCTCAAAGTCAACAGTGTAACTATTTACAATGTGAGTCGATCTGGGGCCCTTCTTGGCCCTGGTTGATCGTCTTGGAGTGAAAGCTGGTGTTGTTGAATCATTTGTTGGGCATAGCAGCCCAGCGAAGGCCCAACAAATGATTCAACAACACCAGCTTTCACTCCACGACGATCAACCAGGGCAAAAAGGGCCCCAGATCGACTCACATTGTAAATAGTTACACTGTTGACTTTGGGTGGGGGGGTGGGGGGAGTGTTGTTATATATGTGGACTTGTATTTACTCTGTACAGCCACCAGAGGGCTCATTCCCTGGAGTCCCAAGGGAGCACAGGTATTTAAGGAGGCTTCACAGGTTGGAGAGGCACTCTGGAGACCTGCAATAAAAGACTACGGTCACACTTTACTTTGAGCTCAGAGCGTTCAGTCTGACTCTTTCTCTATACACAACAATAATGACCCGATAATTTGTTTTCGTGAAGTTGGTTAAGGGATAAATATTGGCCAGCATACCGGGGAGAAGTCCCCTCCCTGCTCCTCTTCGAAATTCAATGGGATATGTTACATCCACCTGATAGGGGAGACTTTGGTTTAACATCTCATCCGAAAGACAGATTACAACAGTGGCTACGCTTCAAAAGTGCTTCCATTTGGCAGCAAAGCACTTTGGGACATCATGAGGCTGTGAAAAGCACCACATAAATGCAAGTCTTTTAACAAAAGAGGAAGCCCTGAAGGGGATCTGTTTTATTGACACTCAATCTATCATCATAAGGTAACCCCCTCATCTCCGGAATCAGCCTAGTGAATCGTCTCTGCACCCCCTCCAAAACGAGTATATCCTTCCTTAAGTAAGGTGACCAAAACTGCACGTAGTACTCCAGGTGCGGCCTCACCAATACCCTGTACAGTTGCAGCAGGACCTCCCTGCTTTTGTACTCCATTCCTCTCGCAATGAAGGCCAACATTCCATTCGCCTTCCTGATTACCTGCTGCACCTGCAAACTAACTTTTTGGGATTCATGCACAAGGACCCCCAGGTCCCTCTGCACCACAGCATGTTGTAATTTCTCCCCATTCAAATAATATTCCCTTTTACTGTTTTTTTTCCAAGGTGGATGACCTCACATTTTCCGACATTGTATTCCATCTGCCAAACCTTAGCCCATTCGCTTAACCTATCTAAATCTCTTTGCAGCCTCTCTGTGTCCTGTACACAACCCGCTTTCCCACTAATCTTTATGTCATCTGCAAATATTGTTACACTACGCTCTGTCCCCTCTTCCAGGTCATCTATGTATATTGTAAACAGTTGTGGTCCCAGCACCGATCCCTGTGGCAGACCACTAACCACCGATTTCCAATCTGAAAAGGACCCATTTATCCCGACTCTCTGCTTTCTGTTAGCTAGCCAATTCTCTATTGCTAATACATTTCCTCTGACTCCGCGTACCTTTATCTTCTGCAGTAACCTTTTGTGTGGCACCTTATCGAATGCCTTTTGGAAATCTAAATACACCACATCCATCGGTACACCTCTATCCACCATGCTCGTTATATCCTCAAAGAATTCCAGTAAATTAGTTAAACATGATTTCCCCTTCATGAATCCATGCTATGTCTGCTTCATTGCACTATTCCTATCTAGATGTCCCACTATTTCTTTCTTAATGATAGCTTCAAGCATTTTTCCCACTACAGATGTTAAACTAACTGGCCTATAGTTACCTGCCTTTTGTCTGCCCCCTTTTTTAAACAGAGGCGTTACATTAGCTGCTTTCCAATCCGATGGTACCTCCCCAGAGTCCAGAGAATTTTGGTAGATTATAATGAATGCATCTGCTATAACTTCTGCCATCTCTTTTAATAACCTTGGATGCATTTCATCAGGACCAGGGGACTTGTCTACCTTGAGATCCATTCGCCTGTCCAGCACTACCCCCCTAGTGATAGTGATTGTCTCAAGGTCCTCCCTTCCCACATTCCCGTGACCAGCAATTTTTGGCATGGTTTTTGTGTCTTCCACTGTGAAGACCGAAGCAAAATAATTGTTTAAGGTCTCAGCCATTTCCACATTTCCCATTATTAAATCCCCCTTCTCATCTTCTAAGGGACCAACATTTACTTTAGTCACTCTTTTTCATTTTATATATCGGTTAAAGCTTTTACTATCTGTTTTTATGTTTTGCGCAAGTTTACTTTCGTAATGTGTTTAGCCAAGCCTTTTTTTTGAGGAGTCTTATTTAAGTCATGATATGATTTGCAAGCCCAGTGCAGTTTACATGGTTGTGTGGCGTTAAACAAAGTGTAGGTGAGATTGAAAACGCCTTTTTAATGAAGAGAAAGTTCCTATAACTTGCTACTGAACAGTATATGTGACACGGGGTGGCAATGAGCATTGCTGAACCTTCTCGCACAGGTTTCTGATTTAAATGCAGCCCAAGTACGCTTGAGGTTGTTTGTGCTGTTCCCTTGATGTCCCTGCAGGGCCGGGCGCACGTTGGATGTGCGGGAGGGGGATGAATGTGCTGCTCTAAGTGTTCTGTCCTTTCCGGAGCGGTGTGTACGTGCAGTCGAGTGTTAGCGCTGTGGAGTACATTTGTCCGAGCCGAGTCCTCCTCCTGGGCGGGGCAGCGGCCGTGTGTGGGAGGGGACAAGCTGGATGTCTGTTCCCCCCCCAACCCCAGCAGACCTTCACACTTGGCATTCAGGTACGTGGGATTTCATGCGCTTGCACAGCCTTTCCCTGCCTCCGCTGGTTGCTGTCAGATTCCAAGCCTTGCGGTAAGCAGCTGTGACCGCCAAATCCGCTGCCACGTTGGTGGCCGATTTTCTATCGATTTATGTCTCGCTGCAGAATCTCGGTCGATTGTAACTATCTTTAGGAGCTGTGCATTCGGTGCTTGCTTCAGCTTATATAATATGGACGCAATCCAGAGTAGTAAACAGTTTTGTCTCTGTACTATACCGCGCAAGGGGAACAGTACAAGCATATATAATATCTGCAACAGTTTCTTTGCACAGGTCCACAGTGCCACTCAAGTAGGGGTTTTACATTCAAAAATATGAAGCAGTGAAATATTGCAAACAACAAATTTTGGAATGACGTTTGAAGATTGCACCAGTGCTGCTTGCTATAAAATCAGGAACAGCACCCACCTCTTGTTTAATTGTTAAATATGGTATTACAAATATATTTGCATTTTGTGTTTATTTTGCGTTCCATTATTAGTAACTAGTTCGGCAGAATTATTTTCTTTGGAAAATAGAGGTCGAGAGACTTCTTCAAGAGCATGGAGCTGGGGAGGCTATGTGGATGTAAACAGATTATCTCATTCCAATTACTAGTGTAACACTGGAAGGTGTAAAGTACAAAACTGGTAACCTTGGAGTGCGGGCAACTGTGAGAACTCCCACCACTCCACAGAGCAGTAAAAAGACTTGCATTTATATAGCGCCTTTCATGATCTCAGGACAACCCAAAGCTCTTTTCGGCCAATGAAGTACTTTTGAAATGTAGTTACTGTTGCAATGTAAGAAATGCGGCAGCCAATTTGTACACAGCAAGCTCCCACAAACAGCAATGTGATAATGACCAAATAATCTGTTTTTGTTATGTTGATTGAGGGATAAATATTGGCCAGGACACCAGGGATAACTCCCCTGCTCTTAGAAACATAGAAATTAGGTGCAGGAGCAGGCCATTCGAACCTGCACTGCCATTCAATAAGATCATGGCTGATCATTCACCTCAGTACCCCTTTCCTGCTTTCTCTCCATACCCCTTGATCCCTTTTTGGTCAAAATGGTGCCCTGAGATCTTTTGCATTCACCTGAGAGAACAGACAGTGCCTCGGATTAACATCTCATCTGAAAGACGGCACCTCCGACAGTGCAGCGCTCCCTCAGCACTGCACTGGAGTGTCAGCCTGGATTTTTGTGCTCAAGTCTCTGGAGTGGGACTTGAACCCACAACTTCGGACTCAGGGACGAGCGTGCTGCCCACTGAGCCAGTTGTAATCTGGAAAATACTCCCAGAGTGTTGTTGCTGATTAACTCTGTTAAAAAGGAAGTTGCTGAATATCTGATTGAGAAAGGTTTGTCTGTTAGAAGGCTGAGTGGAGTAGTTGGAAAATAAATTAACACTAAAAGATATAAGTAGAGGTGAAATTGAAGAAGATAAAGTTACATATAATTACATAGATAAGATAGTGGAATTAAGAAGCAAGTGTTCAGTGGTGAAGGAAACACTAGCTTGCTGTTCGGTTTCTGTCACACTGCCAATATCCTGGAGGATTTTGAAGTCAACAGTGCAGGGCTACTTGATAAGCAAGACTTGATGCAAACAAAACCCCAGGGCACAAACGTATATATCCTAAGGTGCTGAGGGATATCAGAAAGAACTTAAGAAATAAATAACTTGTATTTCTATAGCAACTTTCACAGCCTCAGGAAATCCTAAACTACTTTGCAGCCCGTTCGAGAAATGCAGCAGCCAATTAGCATGCAGCAAGCTCCCACAAACTGCAACAGGATGAATAACCAGATAACCTGCTGTTGATGTTGGTTGAGGGATAAATATTGATCAAAACACCAGGAGAATTCCCCTGCTCTTCTTTGAAATAGTACCATGGGATCTTTTACATCCACCTGAGGGAGCAGACGGGTTAATGTCTCATCCGAAAGTCGGCACCTCCACAGCACTGCACTGATGTGTCAGATTAGATTATGTGCTGAAGTCCCTGGAGTGGGACTCGAACACATGACCTACTGACCGAGCTGAGAGTGCTACCCACTGAGCCAGGGCTGACACCTGCTCTTTTTGGAATAGCACCACAGAAACAAAGCATGGGGCACCGTCTAATCTCATGGAAGAATTGCTGGCTGCTAGCAATGCTGTGGAGTACTGGAAATGGGCAAACATAGTATCTGCAATAGCATAGTATGAGCAAATATAACCCAGGAAACAACAGGCCATTTGACTCACATCAATAATGGAATCGATTGTGTATGTAGGCATTCTGTTAATGACTCCACGAGGCAGGGATATGGCACTTGAACTGTAGTCCTTTTGCAGCTCCTAGAGTGAGGCCACCAAGAGGTGAGCTCCCTTTTATACTGGGTTACCTGCAGTGTACAGGTGATCCTTGGGTCTCCAGCAGCAGCACCCTCTAGTGTACAGGTAAGATATATACAGGGTGAAGATACATTCAGGTCGAGTGTTATAGTACATCTGTACATCATTGGCATGCATACATAACAGAATCTATTTTCAGAAGTTGGTTAGAGGACTAAGTGTCAGCCTTGGCTCAGTGGTAACATTCTTGTCTGAGTCAGAAGGTTGTGAGTTCAGGACTTGAGCACACAAACTATTCTGACGCTTTAGTTTAGTACTGTCTTTTGGATGATGTACAAGATGTGAAGAAGAGCAGGGGAGTTCTCCCAGTGTCCTACATTCCTGACCCATTTAACTGTGGTACAATTGCCTCTGGCTGCAGTTTCATTACACCATATGAACATAGGAACTAATTGCTAGATGACAAAAGATCAAGGCCCATCTAGTTGGCCTTCTGCCATAGTTACACGACATAATGGTAATGGAGTTGTTGACTAATCACAGCCCTATCAATTAGTCTACAACTGGCCCTCTAATTATTGAAACTTATAAACCCCACAAAAAACCCTTTATAGATATATTATGGATGAAACAATGTGTCTATTTCAAACTATTAAGCTTTTTAGTTCACGTTGTGGTATGGTTCAGTGGATAATGATGGAGATCGTCAGCCCTCTAAAGAAAGTGTTGATCCAAATGGCTAGGTCCAAATTGCTGTAGTGTATCATCGAAACTTGTAGGTTGGTGTCTAAAGATCAGCATTAGTAGTACGCTTTGTGTAAGTTAGCCTCTTTACAAATAGAAATCCAAGGAATGGATTTTAACAACACGATTGAAGCAGAAAGGAAACATATTGCAATGACTATGAGCTCTAAAGGATTTGCGCAAGTGTTTGTTCGACATTTCTTAACCGATAACATTGAGTTTTTAAAGGTAGGAAAGTGAGGTTTTTTTTGGTTTCCAAGGGTATGAGTTGGTCATTGTGGGCTAGAAATTCGCAGATTTTGCGACCGGCTTTTTGGTGCTATTCACCGTTTTTGGCACAAACCCGGTCGATGGAACATTCGGAGACGTTTTGCGGCGGCGGTTTTCAAATACTGCTGGAGAGAGGACCGCCGCCGTGCAAGTCTCAAAATATCGCTTTCGCCAAAAATTTATCTCTCAGCGCACCCGTATTTAGGGCGAAAAATACCGCCAGGGAAATGGCTGCTGCAGCCCTTGGAGCAGCGGTAAGTATGAAGACTTGCAAAAAAGGTAAGTTAAAGTTTTTAGTTTTTAAATTCTTTTGCAGCAATTCGCTAGATAAGTGTCTTGTAAATGTTTTGTGAATTTTTTTTTGTTTTTTTATCCAATTTATTTTTTGGTGTTTTTCCGCCCTCCCTCGGCCCAACTCGCAGCAGTATCACCCTTGGACTAAAGTTGGCGAGGATCGCGGTTTGCGTCGCGAATCCTCGTGCAACGCCAACTTTTAGTGCTGCGTAAATTAAACCTTGAATCTACGGCCTCACAGCGATAGCGTTGCAATAACGGTAATTTTGGTGAAAAAATACAGTTATCGCCGTGAACCGAATTTCTGGCCCCTTGAGTTTTGTAAACAGCCTGTGTGCAGACGTTCTGTCGCTGTACTTTCTGCTCACACGTTTGTAAAGCTGGCAAGCCATCAGCAGCCAAGGTTTGAAAGGCAGTTCCAGTGGCCTAGAGGGAAGGGGCGTGCGATTCGCAAACACTACAGAGTGGCTGTGTAGGTTCCTCTGACACAGCAGTGTTTGCAGCAAAGCTAGCTGCATCAATCAGACCATGCAAATTGACTTTACTTTGTCGGAGTTTTTGGAGAACTGCCTCACAGCATAAGTGTCAGCACTCTGATATTTCAGTTGCTGCTGGCCACGTCCCCATCTTTACAGTGTTGGAGGTGATGGCATGAGCCTGGGTGTAAGGAGACCCGAGAAAAGCCCCAAATGCCAAGAAAGGCTACACTTTTTTTAGTAAATAGTGTAACAATTGCATTTTGGTATCATCATCATAGGCAGTTCCTCGAATTGAGGATAACTTGCTTCCACGCCAAAAAGTTCACTGGTGTTTCAATGAAGGACCTAATATTCCAGGTCCCAAACTAAATCTTGAAGGGTGGAAGATGCCTATGCGTGGATTTTTTTAACGTGTGGTGGCCATTGTACACCAGCCACCACACACAGGCTTGACAGAGCTAGGTCTTGGTCCAGTGGCAAAGATTGACCAAGACGACTGGAGACCAGCTCTGCCGCACAGACCCAGTGCGCACACATATCACAGTGTGGGCTGGCCTGTGCTGCCCCTGGGCCACGCCTCTTCTGAGCCCCAAACTCACACTTCTCCTGGGCCTCAATCAGGTCCTGACAACCTCGACAGGCTGGCTGCCAGTATTTAGTAAGTAAAAGGCTAGACATGCTAAATGAGTACAGACACCTCCAAACTTACATATACAGAACACATATCTCAATTCAGTATTATGCAGAGGCACTGAATGGCTACATACAGAAGCTACACTTAGATCAGCTTTGAAAAGCTTCATTAAGCTAAGGTTATGAACTCATCGGCCAAATTTTACCTGGAAAAAAAAAAGTAGCAAATAAAGTGCAATACCCAACCCTGCTCATCTGACCCCGACCATCAGAGGCAGGGCAGAGTTAGTGATAAATGTCTCAATAGTGTTAGTGTCTCAAATCAAGCCTCTTGGACAATGAGGAACACTATGTTCTATTATAAACTGCATCAGTAAACTACGCATGGTCGTCCCTCCAATTTGTGATGCGTGGAGTTCCTGGTTACCTTGGGCTCAATTTTCCCCAAAGCATTTTTTTGGCGTAGTTGAAGAGTTACGCCCGATTTTTTTGGGGGGGCCCCAAGTACACCAACAAAAAATATTCTAAGTTTCCCCATTTTGATTTCTTCATTTTGGCCTGGCATAACCTGGCCTTTAGTTTTGGGGGTGGAGCCTTGATCTGTGCCAAAAGATCAGGCTGCCATGGTAACCAGCGACACAATGCGAGCCGAGGCTGCAAAGTGAAGCATACAGCCAGCTCCCAACACATTAGAAGAATTGAAAAACACATACCACCAACTTAACCTCCAACCCTGCCGGAAGGGCTTGCTGGTCCGGTCCCATTCTCGGTCCCCACCGGTTCGATTCTCCGATCTCTCTCTCTCTCTCTCTCTCTCTCTCTATCTGGCCCAAGAACTTGCCGGTGCGCTCTCCCGCCCCTAGCCCTGGCCTCCTGGTCTGCGCTCCCACCCCTAGCCCAGGCCGAGTGGTTTCCCGGTCTGCTTTCCCAACCTTATCCCTGGCCGCGTGGTCTGCTCTCCCGCCCCTAGCCCTGGTTGAGTGGTCTCCTGATCTGCTCTCCCGTCCCTAGCCATGGTTGAGTGGTCTCCTGGTCTGCTCTCCCGTCCCTAGCCCTGGTTGAGTGGTCTCCTGGTCTGCTCTCCCACTCCTAGCTCTGGTTGAGTGGTCTCCTGGTCTGCTCTCCCGCCCCTAGCCCTGGCCGAGTGGTCTCCTGGTCTGCTCTCTTGCCCCTAGCCCTGGCCGAGTGGTCAGCTCTCAGACCCCTAGCCCTGGCCAAGTGATCTCCCGGTGCGCTCTCCCACCCCTAGCCCTGGCTGAATGGTTTGCCCTCCCGCCCCCTAGCTCTGGCTGAATGGTCTGCTCTCCCACCCCTAGCCCTGGCCGAGTGATCTCCCGATGCGCTCTCCCGCCCCTAGCCCTGGCCCAAAGACTTGCTGGTGCATTCTCCCACCCCTAGCCCAGGCTGAGTGGCCTCCCGGTGCGCCCTCCCGCCCCTAGCCCAGGCCGAATGGTCTGCTCTCCTGCCCCTAGCTCAGGCCGACTGGCCTCCTGGTCCGCTCTCCCGCCCCTAGCCCAGGCCCAATGGCTTGCCGGTGCGTTCTCCCGCCCCAACCCTGGCCGAGTGGCCTCCCGGTCCGGTCCGCTCTCCTACCCCTAGCCCAGGCCGAGTGGCCTCCCGGTCTGCTCCCCTGCTCCTAGCTCGATCCCCATACCTAACTACACCCGAAAGGCTTTCCCCCACACCCGCTCCCTCCCTCCACCTCTCTTTTCCTCTCCTATTTCTCCCCCTCTCTCTTTTCTTTCCTGCAGCTGCTGTCCGGGCATCTGCTGCACTTACCTGCGCCGATTTCCTTATCTGCGCGATTTCTTTAACGCTCCGCAAGGGTTTTCTCGAGAGGCCACACACGCTGGCCTAAGTAGAAATGGAGTAACTATCAGCTGGCCAAAGTTGCCTAAATGGCCAGAATTGCCGTAGGTGGCTGGTAACGCCCCCTTTTGAGAGAAAAAAACTTATCTAAAAAAAAACGTAACAAATTGAGTTATGCTGGTGCAGATTGATTGGGGAAACTGGGGATTTTTAAGTTAGTCCAGAAAAAGCAGCCTACTCCAAAAAAAACGGCGCAAATACTGGGGAAAATTGAGCCCCTTGGAACTGTCTGGAGGAGGTGCAGGCGGGTCACAAAGGTGCTAGGGGAGGACAGAATTTGGCTTCGTTGTGATACCCCACAGAGGGGAATAGCCTGCCCACACTCACTAGCTAGGCTCACGTGAATAATGGCCACTTGGGTGGGGAACAACACCTAATGCTTGTGAAACTGAACTCTAGTGAATGGCAGTGTCTTCAGGAAGGGAATCATTTTTTTAAAAAAAGGATCTTTGGCAGTGCCCGTTAGTGACAAGGGAAGAAAATTGTAGTGAGGGGGACGAGAGGTGTGGATGAGAATAAAAAAAATCAATGTATGTCTGGCTGAATTTGCTAGAATGGTACCAGGGATGAAGGTCATCAGTTATGCGGAGGATCTAGAGAAGCTGGGATTGTTCTCTTTAGAGTAGAGAAGGTTAAGGGGAGATTTAATGGAGGTGTTCAAAATTATGAGGGGTTATGATGGAGTAGATCGGGAGAAACTGTTTCCAGTGGCGAGAGGGTCGGTAACCAGAGGCCACAGATTTAAGATAATTGGCAAATGAGCCAGAGGAGGTGTTGAGAATTTTTTATACGCAGTGAGTTGTTGTGATCTGGAACGAGCTGCCTGAAAGGGTGGTGGAAGCAGATTCAGTTGTAACTTTCAAAAGGGAATTGGTTAAATACTTGAAAAGGTAAACATTGACAGGGTTTTAGGGAAAGAGCAGGGGAGTGGGACCAATTGGCCAGCTCTCTCACAGAGCTGGTACTGGCGCGATGGGCCGAATGGCCACCTTGTCTGCTATATGAGTCTATGAATGAAATAAATTTTTAATGTGAAGATAAACACTCTTTATGCAGAACCTGAGGTTCTGTGAGTTCGATTTCATGGCCGCAAATGCTCTGATCACTGTACTGTAGGAATCTACTGTGGCAGTAAAGCTCCAAAAATCACTTCGTGCACAGCATTTGTGGAGCAGCTGGCTTGCGTTATAAATATGTACGTGTACCCAGCCCCATACGCATTGCTTGTCGCTGCTTAATTTGGGTTTTTTTTTTGGTGTGCTTGGTAATATCACTGTCCACTGATCTGTCCAGGACTGGCAGAAATGTTCAGTGTCAGCTGTGGCTCATTGGGTAACATATTCGTCTCAGAGTCAGAAGGTTGTGGGTTCAAGTCCCGCTCCAGGGACTTTGAGCACATAAATCTAGGCTGACACCCCAGTGTT
Source organism: Pristiophorus japonicus (assembly GCF_044704955.1). Lineage (NCBI taxonomy): Eukaryota > Metazoa > Chordata > Chondrichthyes > Pristiophoridae > Pristiophorus > Pristiophorus japonicus. Next base: position 111,996,943 of record NC_091991.1, on the reverse strand, counting down.
GGAGATGAGACATTAGATTGCTCTCTCAAATGGACTAGAGATCCCATGGAACTATTTCAAAGAAGAACAGGGGAGTTCTCCCCGGTCTCCTGGCCAATATTTATCCCTCAATCAACATAACAAAAAAAACCAGATTATCTGGTCATTATCACTTTGTTGTCTCTGTGCACAAATTGGCTGCCGCATTTTTCACATTACCGCAAAAGCACTTCATTGGCTGTAAAGCGCTTTGAGATGTCCGGTGGTCATAAAAGGCGCATATAAATGTAAGTCTTCAAGACACATCGATAGAATGGTCTTTTAGCAGCTGTGCGCTGCATTCTGCAGTGAGAAGTTGCAGAGGTTGGCTACGTGCTCTTTATTTGGGATACTCCATGTTGCTGCACCACTAGGCACTCGATGTACTATATCGATTCATAGTCCCACCTTTTTACTTCCTCGGAGCGTCACGTATCCGAGGCTAGAGCCAGCTGTCGCCCAACCTCACTGGTTTCAGGTGACAATTTTTGAGTCATCAGCAATCTAGACTACCCTGCCCTCCTGCCAGCAATAGCCTGTGTGGTAGTAAGCTGCACGAGAAGGGAGGTAAAAATAAAGGCATAAACAGAGAGGGGGTGTGGCATTAACAGATGGTCCTGGTATATATTAAGTATGCCTATGTGGGTGGACTATCATTGGAAAAAGAGCATGTGTAAATGCTTGAGACTACTTCTCCAACAGAACCGGAATGAAAATGTACAGTGGCTGTATAAATAATGTAAACTCTTTAAAAAAAATACATTCTCCAAAACGTGAGGAAAATTAGTACAACCGAACATTTTACTTACTAAATAGTTTCCTTCAAAGAAAAGTCCAATAATGAAGCAAAGTCGATTGTGTCGCAAGCATATGATGAGTCAATCTGTTTGCTCTTTACAGGTGAACCTGTTTTGCAAGTCAAAATTATAAGGCGGGGAGTATCAACATTTAAACATGGCAGAGGACGATCTGATCTTTGACATCGAAGGAGTTGGCGATGGAAACAGAGACTCGAGAGATGATAGCGATGATGATCAACAGTATCTTATTTGCTCCATTACGGATTATGATGACCATAACAAACCAAGTAAGATCTGTAACCACAATTTCATGAAGAGCAAATTCTGTGAGACCTCCAGCTCCCCTATAAAGTCTTTCAACTTTAAGGTAAGGTCTGCAGATTCCTCATGTTGCTTTTTTGTCCCTTGCCCTTGAATAGTATGTATGTTTACTAACAAACAATGATTGTATTATTAAACAACATTGTGGGCAATGAATGAAAGCCTTGTATGTGCATTTGCAAATGCTTATGTGACACTGATAAATGAAAGCATGGCTGTTTATAAACTCAGACTTTATTTTGTCCAGCACACATACTGATCAGCATGGCTTCTTGAGATTGCAAGGGTCAGAGAGCATTCATTTTACTGAGCCTGATATCCAGCTTTAGATGTTTAGATGTTATCCTGGCAGTAATTATAATAGATTCCTGCAATTGATGGTGTGCTTGGTAGGGTTTAGTCATGCTATACCTGTGGTTAGATTGAAATAGCGCAGTGGGATATTAGTAACCAACACTTTCGTATGAAATTCCTTTGTCCGCTGTTTTTAAAAAAGACCTCAATGGTTTTGAAGTAAATGGGTCATCATCATAGGCAGTCCCTCGAAATCCAGGAAGACTTGCTTCCACTCTAAAAGTGAGTTCTCAGGTGACTGAACAGTTCAATACGGGAATTACAGTCTCTGTCACAGGTGGGACAGATAGTCGTTGAGGGAAAGGGTGGGTGGGGAGTCTGGTTTGCCGCACGCTCCTTCCGCTGCCTGTGCTTGTTTTCTGCATGCTCTCGGCGACGAGACTTGAGGTGCTCAGTGGCCTCCCGGATGGGCTAACGTCTTTGTTAGTAGCAAACAAAGGAATTTCATCAGCATGTTACTAATATTTCTCAGTGGGATTTCAATCCTAGCACCGTCAGCTCAGTTAGTTATTGGTGTGGGGATTTGGGGATGGTGAGGGCAGGGGGTGAGAACGTGTGCCGTGCCGTGTAGGAACAAGTGGGAAAGTTTTCTGGCTGGTTAACCTTTTTAGGCACTTTTGTTTCTTGGGCTGCACAGCAGTGGGAAAGCCTCATCTCCTGCTTTATAAAAAAGTACAAGTGGTTTTGGTCTGTTTTCCTAAAGGAGTAAAGAAAAGGAACAAGGATCTATGTGGCAGAATCATCGAATAGTACGGAGCAGAATGAGGCCATTTGGCCCACCGTCTATGCCTGCTCTTTCGACGAGCTATCCAGTTAGTCCCACTCCCCCCACTCTTTCCCCATATTCCAGTTAGTCCCACTCCCCCCACTCTTTCCCCATATCCCTGTTGGTTTTTCTCCTTCAGGTATTTATTCGGTTGCCTTTTGAAGGCTATTATTGAATCTGTATCCACCACCCTATATGCACTGCATTCCAAATCCTATTCATTCATTGCGTAAATGGGACTTGGGTCTGATTTTTCAGACAGAAATAGCAGGTTATTTGCAAGAAACATTTGCATTACGTATATTAAAATACAGTGGCATGTTTCCTTCAAATATTGGATGTTCAGCAGTTGATTATTTCAGGGGTATTAGTATAATGCTGTGTTCTTAGAATAATACTGTTCATTGCGAAGTCCCTATATCTGGATTTTACTTGTATGCTGTCCAATCTAGATCTGCACCAATATCATAAACTGATGACCACGTCAGCGCTGCAGCCTTGGTTTCTATTTTAAGTAGCACATGTTGCTGCATTGGGGAGGTTTTATTGATGCGTGCATCTGTTGTGTTTATGTCTGTTGACTATTGTCTCAGGGATTATCTAAGACTCGTCGTTATCTAGTCTGGAGAAATAACAGAGACTAAGCTCTATAAACACAGAAGAACCAGAACGGAAAGCACTAAACTTGCCAGAAACATTTTAAGAACATAAGAAATAGAAGTAGGAGTCAGCCATTTGGCCCCTCGAGCCTGCTCCGCTATTTAATAAGATCATGGCTGATCTGATCATGGACTCAGCTCCACTTCCCTGCCCGCTCCCCATAACCCTGTACTCCCTTATCGTTCAAAAATCTGTCTATCTCCGCTTTAATTATACCCAGCCTCCACAGCTCTCTGGGGCAGAGAATTCCACAGATTTACAACCCTCTGAGAGAAGAAATTTGTCCTCATCTCAGTTTTAAATGGGCGGCCCCTTATTCTAAGATCATGCCCCCTAGTTTTAGTTTCCCCTATGAGTGGAAATATCCTCTCTGGATCCACCTTGTCGAGCCCCCTCATTATCTTGTATGTTTCGATAAGATCACCTCTCATTCTTCTGAACTCCAATGTGTATAGGCCCAACCGACTCAACCTATCCTCATAAGTCGACCCCCTCATCTCCGGAATCAACCTGGTGAACCTTCTCTGAACAGCCTCCAATGCAAGTATATCCTTCCTTAAATACGGAGACCAAAACTGTACGCAGTACTCCAGGTGAGGCCTCACCAATACCCTGTACAGTTGTAGCAGGACTTCTCTGCTTTTATACTCTATCCCCCTTGCAATAATGGCCAACATTCCATTTGCCTTCCTGATGACTTGCTGTACCTGTATACTAACTTTTTGTGTTTCATACACAAGGACCCCCAGGTCTCTCTGTACTGCAGCACTTTGCAATTTTTCTCCATTTAAATTATAATTTGCTTTTCTATTATTTCTGCCAAAGTGGATAACCTCACATTTTCCAACATTATATGCCATCTGCCAAATTTTTGCCTACTCACTTGGCTTGTCTATATTCCTTTGCAGATTATTTGTGTCCTCCTCACAAGTTGCTTTCCCACCCATCGTTGTATCATCAGTAAACTTGGCTACATTACACTCGGTCCCTTCATCCAAGTCATTAATATAAATTGTAAATAGTTGAGGTCCCAGCACCGATCCCTGCGGCACCCCATTAGTCACTGTTTGCCAATCGGAAAATGACCCATTTATCCCGACTCTGTTTTCTGTTAGTTAGCCAATCCTCTATCCATGCTAATATATTACCCCCAACCCCGTGAGCTTTTATCTTGTGCAGTAACCTCTTATGTGGCACCTTATCAAATGCCTTCTGGAAATCCAAATACACCACATCCACTGGTTCCCCTTTATCCACCCTGCTCATTCTCAAGGAACTCCAGCAAATTTGCCAAACATAATTTCCCTTTCATAAAACCATGCTGACTCTGCTTGATTGAATTATGCTTTTCCAAATGTCCTGCTACTGCTTCATTAATAATGGACTCCAGCATTTTCCCAACGGCAGATGTTAGGCTAACTGGTCTCTAGTTTCCTGCTTTCTGTCTGTCTCCTTTTTTTAAATAGGGGTGTTACATTTGCGGTTTTCCAATTTGCTGGGACCCTCCCAGAATCCAGGGAATTTTGGTAATTGCAATCAATGCATCCATTATCTCTGCAGCCACTTCTCTTAAGACTCTAATCTTTTAGAAGATTACAAATCTTAAAACTGAGATGGAAGAATAAATGTCCCCCTATTAGTCCTAAAATATAAGAATGGTTTAAAAGGTACTGAAACATCAGTTAGTTTTACTCTAGAATTTTTGGGCCCATTCCTGGCCATGAGTTGCATCAATTTTTTTGGCACAAGTTGTTTTTTCTGGCGTAAGTTTAAAAAATGCCATTTTCTCCCAAAAATTTCATCCAGAGTAAGTCAGTTAGGTACGATTTTTTTTTAGGTCATTTTTTTTTTTCAAAAGGCGTTCCCAGACACTTACGACAGTTTTGACCATTTATGCCACTTTGGCCAGCAAAAACGTACTCCAAATCCACTTCGCTTAGCGTATGTGGACAGCTCTGAAAAACCTTGCGGGCAGTGAAGAAAAAGCAGCGCACAATAGGTAGCCCTTAGGGCAGGGATAGGGGAGGGAAGGGAACTGGAGAGGACCTCAATAACCAAGCACCAAACATTAAGGGAAAGCTCAGACCATTAAAATACAATCAAAAAATAAGTAAATCCTACCTTATCTTTAAAGTCTGCCCGGGAAAGGCAGCGGGCCGGCATGTGCATGAGGCCATTCGACCTGGGATAGGGTAGGGAAGACGGGCACCGGAGAAATCACAGCTGCTGGGCCGGGGCGTCTCAGGGGTGGGGGGACCGCCGAGTGACCGGAGGAATCACAGCTCCTGGGTCTGGAAGCCTCATCTCTCCCGCCCTCCCGCCCCCCCCCGCCCTCCCAAACTCTCCTCCCTCCCCCCCAAACTCTCCTCCCTCCCCCCCCAAACTCTCCTCCTCCCCCCCCCAAACTCTCCTCCCCCCCCCAAACTCTCCTCCCCCCCCCAAACTCTCCTCCCCCCCCAAACTCTCCTCCCCCCCCCAAACTCTCCTCCCCCCCAAACTCTCCTCCCCCCCCAAACTCTCCTCCCCCCCCAAACTCTCCTCCCCCCCAAACTCTCCTCCCCCCCAAACGCTCCTCCCCCCCAAACGCTCCTCCCCCCCAAACGCTCCTCCCCCCCAAACGCTCCTCCCCCCCAAACGCTCCTCCCCCCCAAACGCTCCTCCCCCCCAAACGCTCCTCCCCCCCAAACGCTCCTCCCCCCCAAACGCTCCTCCCCCCCAAACGCTCCTCCCCCCCAAACGCTCCTCCCCCCCAAACGCTCCTCCCCCCCAAACGCTCCTCCCCCCCAAACGCTCCTCCCCCCCAAACGCTCCTCCCCCCCAAACGCTCCTCCCCCCCAAACGCTCCTCCCCCCCAAACGCTCCTCCCCCCCAAACGCTCCTCCCCCCCCAAACGCTCCTCCCCCCCAAACGCTCCTCCCCCCCAAACGCTCCTCCCCCCCAAACGCTCCTCCCCCCCAAACGCTCCTCCCCCCCAAACGCTCCTCCCCCCCAAACGCTCCTCCCCCCCAAACGCTCCTCCCCCCCAAACGCTCCTCCCCCCCAAACGCTCCTCCCCCCCAAACGCTCCTCCCCCCCAAACGCTCCTCCCCCCCAAACGCTCCTCCCCCCCAAACGCTCCTCCCCCCCAAACGCTCCTCCCCCCCAAACGCTCCTCCCCCCCAAACGCTCCTCCCCCCCAAACGCTCCTCCCCCCCAAACGCTCCTCCCCCCCAAACGCTCCTCCCCCCCAAACGCTCCTCCCCCCCAAACGCTCCTCCCCCCCAAACGCTCCTCCCCCCCAAACGCTCCTCCCCCCCAAACGCTCCTCCCCCCCAAACGCTCCTCCCCCCCAAACGCTCCTCCCCCCCAAACGCTCCTCCCCCCAAACGCTCCTCCCCCCCAAACGCTCCTCCCCCCCAAACGCTCCTCCCCCCCAAACGCTCCTCCCCCCAAACGCTCCTCCCCCCAAACGCTCCTCCCCCCCAAACGCTCCTCCCCCCAAACGCTCCTCCCCCCCAAACGCTCCTCCCCCCCAAACGCTCCTCCCCCCCAAACGCTCCTCCCCCCCAAACGCTCCTCCCCCCCAAACGCTCCTCCCCCCCAAACGCTCCTCCCCCCCAAACGCTCCTCCCCCCCAAACGCTCCTCCCCCCCAAACGCTCCTCCCCCCCAAACGCTCCTCCCCCCCAAACGCTCCTCCCCCCCAAACGCTCCTCCCCCCCAAACGCTCCTCCCCCCAAACGCTCCTCCCCCCAAACGCTCCTCCCCCCAAACGCTCCTCCCCCCAAACGCTCCTCCCCCCCAAACGCTCCTCCCCCCCCAAACGCTCCTCCCCCCCCAAACGCTCCTCCCCCCCAAACGCTCCTCCCCCCCAAACGCTCCTCCCCCCCAAACGCTCCTCCCCCCCAAACGCTCCTCCCCCCCCAAACGCTCCTCCCCCCCCAAACGCTCCTCCCCCCCCAAACGCTCCTCCCCCCCCAAACGCTCCTCCCCCCCCAAACGCTCCTCCCCCCCCAAACGCTCCTCCCCCCCAAACGCTCCTCCCCCCCAAACGCTCCTCCCCCCCCAAACGCTCCTCCCCCCCCAAACGCTCCTCCCCCCCCAAACGCTCCTCCCCCCCCAAACGCTCCTCCCCCCCCAAACGCTCCTCCCCCCCCCAAACGCTCCTCCCCCCCCAAACGCTCCTCCCCCCCCAAACGCTCCTCCCCCCCAAACGCTCCTCCCCCCCCAAACGCTCCTCCCCCCCCAAACGCTCCTCCCCCCCCAAACGCTCCTCCCCCCCCCAAACGCTCCTCCCCCCCCAAACGCTCCTCCCCCCCAAACGCTCCTCCCCCCCAAACGCTCCTCCCCCCCAAACGCTCCTCCCCCCCCAAACGCTCCTCCCCCCCAAACGCTCCTCCCCCCCAAACGCTCCTCCCCCCCAAACGCTCCTCCCCCCCAAACGCTCCTCCCCCCCAAACGCTCCTCCCCCCCAAACGCTCCTCCTCCCCCCCAAACGCTCCTCTCCCCCCCAAACTCTCCTCCTCCCCCCCAAACTCTCCTCCTCCCCCCCAAACTCTCCTCCTCCCCCCCAAACGCTCCTCCCCCCCAAACTCTCCTCCTCCCCCCCCAAACTCTCCTCCTCCCACCCCAAACTCTCCTCCTCCCCCCCCAAACTCTCCTCCTCCCCCCCCAAACTCTCCTCCTCCCCCCCAAACTCTCCTCCTCCCCCCCAAACTCTCCTCCTCCCCCCCAAACTCTCCTCCTCCTCCCCCAAACTCTCCTCCTCCTCCCCCCCAAAAAAACTCTCCTCCTCCTCCCCCCAAAAAAAACTCTCCTCCTCCCCCTCCCAAACTCTCCTCCTCCCCCCCCCAAACTCTCCTCCTCCTCCCCCCCAAACTCTCCTCCTCCCCCCCAAACTCTCCTCCTCCTACCTCCCCCCACAAAACTCTCCTCCCTCCCCCCAAAACTCTCCTCCCCCCCCCAAACTCTCCTCCGCCCCAAACTCTCCTCCTCCTCCCCCCAAAAAAAACTCTCCTCCTCCCCCTCCCAAACTCTCCTCCTCCCCCCCCCAAACTCTCCTCCTCCCCCCCAAACTCTCCTCCTCCTCCCCCCCCAAACTCTCCTCCTCCCCCCCAAACTCTCCTCCTCCTACCTCCCCCCACAAAACTCTCCTCCCCCCCAAAACTCTCCTCCCCCCCCAAACTCTCCTCTGCCCCAAACTCTCCTCTGCCCCAAACTCTCCTCCTCCCCCCCCCCCAAACTCTCCTCCTCCCCCCCCCAAACTCTCCTCCTCCCCCCCAAAACTCTCCTCCCTCCCCCCCAAAACTCTCCTCCCTCCCCCCCCAAAACTCTCCTCCTCCCCCCCCCAAACTCTCCTCCTCCTCCCCCCCCACAAACTCTCCTCCTCCTCCCCCCCACCAAACTCTCCTCCTCCTCCCCCCCCCAAACTCTCCTCCCTCCCCCCCCAAAACTCACCTCCCTCCCCCCCCAAAACTCACCTCCCTCCCCCCCCCTCCCCCCCCCAAACTCTTCCCCTCCCCCCCAAAAAAAACTCTCCTCCCCCCCAAACTCTCCTCCCCCCAAACTCTCCTCCCTCCCAAACTCTCCTCCGCCCCCCAAAAAACTTTCATCCTCCCCGCAAAACTCTCCTCCTCCCCCCCAAAACTCTCCTCCTCCTCCTCCCCCCCCAATCTCTCCTCCTCCCCCCCCAAACTCTCCTCCTCCTCCCCCCCCAAACTCTCCTCCTCCTCCCCCCCCAAACTCTCCTCCTCCTCCCCCCCCAAACTCTCCTCCTCCTCACCCCCCAAACTCTCCTCCTCCTCACCCCCCAAACTCTCCTCCTCCTCCCCCCCCCAAACTCTCCTCCTCCTCCCCCCCCCCAAACTCTCCTCCTCCTCCCCCCCCAAACTCTCCTCCTCCTCCCCCCCCCCCCCCAAACTCTCCTCCTCCTCCCCCCCCCAAACTCTCCTCCTCCTCCCCCCCCCAAACTATCCTCATCCTCCTCCTCCCCCCCCAAACTCTCCTCCTCCTCCCCCCCAAACTCTCCTCCTCCTCCCCCCCCAAACTCTCCTCCTCCTGCCCCCCAAACCCACCTCCCCCCCCCAAACTCTCCTCCTCTTCCCCCCCCAATCTCTCCTCCTTCCCCCCCCCCAAACTCTCCTCCTCCTCCCCCCCCCAAACTCTCCTCCTCCTCCCCCCCCCAAACTCTCCTCCTCCTCCCCCCCCACAAACTCTGCTCCTCCCCCCCCAATCTCTCCTCCTCCTCCCCCCCAAACTCTCCTCCTCCTCCCCCCCCCCAAACTCTCCTCCTCCTGCCCCCCAAACCCACCTCCCCCCTCCAAACTCTTTCCTCTTCCCCCCCCCAATCTCTCCTCCTCCTCTCCCCCCAAACTCTCCTCCTCCTCCCCCCCCCACAAACTCTCCTCCTCCTCCCCCCCTCCCCCAAACTCTCCTCCTCCTCCCCCCCCAAACTCTCCTCCTGCTCCCCCCCCCCCCCCCAAACTCTCCTCCTTCCCCCCAGCCCCCAATCAAAAGTTCCAAGCACAGCCATACAAGCACAGCCTCGAATAAAAAATAAAAGCAAAATCCTTACCTGCCCGTGAACTCAGCGGGCCGGCCGGTGCGGGAGGCCACTCGGCCGGGGATAGAGTGCGGCGAGATCGGTCGTCCCTTCGGCCGGGGATAGGGGCTGCGAGCATCGGGTCCTGTTCACAGTCCACAGGACGCGCTGGTAGGGTGAGGAGCATGTGCGCAGACTTCACTGAGCATGTGCGCAGCTGCCGGCAGTGCTTTCTGCGCTGGGCTGTTGCTCCGCCCCCCCCCCCTCAGTCTGCACGCCACGACACGACTCCAGGGACTCCGAAGAGCGGCACGATGGGGCCCCTTTTTTCTGGCGCCCTTTCCAGCGCGCAAAGTCGCTGCACTTCAGGTCAGTGCGCAGAAAAAAGGGGTTGGGCAATGTTGGGCCCTAAGTGTTATTGATTAATTTAAAAAGTATGAGCTCTGATAAATAATTTGACCAAATCATAGCATTTTGTGCAGTAAACAATCAGTTAACTGTTGGGGCCTTGCCTCATTTATAAACAAGAATAATCTTTTATTGGTGGTTGACTGGATGAACTAAAAATATAGATGGGGACTCTCTGATAATCAGAAACATAATGAAATACTGTAACTAAGCTAAAGATAAATCTGACAGGCAATGCTTTTGTTTCAAATAAAAATCGCCTGTATTTCCCTTTTGTAAATTTTTGTATTTCTAAATTATCTTTCATGTATTCTTCAGAATCACCAGACCCCTCCTAAGTTTGGCTCATTAACTGACCACGGTCGGGTAGGTCCTATATATGTAACCATTCCATTATGTATTCTGAACTTCCACGTCCTGTCCCAGCTCTATTTATATTGCGGTGTCTGGTTCCCTGCATGTCTTCGTAATTCATCATTTAATTCTGCTGTTCGCTCTCGCCGTGTTCGAACCGAGACTCCTCTCGTTGCCTCATTTTTTCCTGAATCTCAACACTGTAGAACTCCTTGCCTCCCTCAAGCCTTACCTTCCCTCCACAGTCTTAACTCTCCACACCTCTCTAGTTCACTCTCCTTCCTTTAAGATGCTCCTTAAAGCCTATCTCGTCACCTGTCCTAATATCTCCTTATGTGGCTCTGTGTCAAATGTTGTTTGATAACGCTCCTGTGAAGCACCTTGGCTGTTTTACTACATTAAAGGTGCTATATAAATGCAAGTTGTTGTTGTCTTCCGGTGCTGTAAATTTCTATGACCCTTATGATTTGAATTCCAAGCTTGGCATATCTGTCACTAGTTCTTGCATGTGGTTTGTCAATTTAAAAAAAATCTTAATCGTAACAACAACTGTTTTCCTACCTTGTAACTGCAGTGGTTAAATAATTTGTTAGACGCTGTCCAATGCCTCTATTTACCATGTGTATTTTGGGTGTGGTCAACGAGCAGGAACTCTGGCTGTACTGTACATTATGAGAGTGAACTGCTCACTTCACACAAAGTACAGACAAGGGTCACAAATACAGTCGAATAGTACATCGGTGTTTATGTGAAGAATGTGCTGTACTTTATTTGAGAGCATGCCAGTGACACAGAGAGCACCACAGCTCCAAAACACAGCTGAAGCCAGCTCTGGCTTTGCCTTCAGTCTGACTGTTTAAACACAAACAACATTGACCAAACACTGCTGGGAGTGGCAGGTTATTAACTGTCCTCAAATTCAAATCAGAGAACCATTATTTTGAAGAGGCCCCTGTCTTTAATTTCAGGGCAATGTTCCTATTCCTGATCATTATCCAGTTTCTCCTCCCTCTCTCCTGCCCAGCCAGAAAGTACTTATATAGACATTGAGTAAAGAACAGAAGGAAGGTTCGATGATGATGCACCCTCTGTGGATGCCATGCTGCTGAGGCTCATACATAAAGACCGAGCTGTGCACGGCAGCCAGTGGATGTGTACTGCAGTTAGTCGGTGCATTCAGGAAAGGCTGGGAAGAAAACCAAGGAATAATAACCTGAAGTGAATGAGCTTCGGGACCCCTGTGTATGTACACTGAGAGCCGGAGTCGATAGCACAGGATGGTTTCCGCGTTTTTTTTTAAAAGCCCCATTATGCAGCAGGACAGGGTGCACTGAGTATAGTTCCCAGGCTGTCGTCATCATCATCATAGGCAGTCCCTCGGAATCGAGGACGACTTGCTACCACTCTAAAAATGAGTCCTTAAATGGCTGAACAGTCCAACACGAGAACCACAGTCCCTGTCACAGGTGGGACAGGTAGTCGTTGAGGGAAGGGGTGGGTGGGACTGGTTTGCCGCACGCTCTTTCCGCTGCCTGCGCTTAATTTCTGCATGCTCTCGGCGCCTTGAGACTCGAGGTGCTCAGCGCCCTCCCGGATGCACTTCCTCCACTTAGGGCTGTCTTTGGCCAGGGACTCCCAGGTGTCGGTGGGGATGTTGCACTTTATCAGGGAGGCTTTGAGGGTGCCCTTGTAACGTTTCCTCTGCCCACATCGGGCTCGCCTGCCGTGTAGTAGTTCCGAGTAGAGCGCTTGCTCTGGGAGTCTTGTGTCAGGCATGTGAACAACGTGGCCCGCCCATTGGAGCTGGTCGAGTGTGGTCAGTGCTTCGATGCTGGGAATGTTGGCCTGATCGAGGACGCTAACGTTGATGTGTCTGTCCTCCCAGAAGATTTGCAGGATCTTGTGGAGACATCGTTGGTGGTATTTCTCCAGCGACTTGAGGTGTCTACTGTATATGGTCCATGTCTCTGAGCCATACAGGAGGGCGGGTATTACTACAGTCCTGTAGACCATGAGCTTGTATTAGGCTGTATTAATCCAGTCAAACACGGGGGCAGAAATGCAGTTCCATTTAACCTTTGCCGTTTGAAAGAGTGATGCAGAGGAGTTTACATGAAGTTGTGCTGCACACAGCAATGTTTTACAGCTGGTAATTGAGGGATTTAATAATCTCTTTATATCTAATAACAGTCCTGTGATATTGTCCAGTTCACCCTGTTTATATCGCAGAGCAGATTCTGCAAAGTCAGAACAACCGTGCGTGCTACGGAATTACATTTGTCACGTTCCCGTGTCAGATGCAGAGGCTCCCCATCGTCGGAGGTAGGTCCAAACAGGTCAGCCATCCCAGCAGCACATTGCTGAGCTGTGTGGCAGAGCCACTCGATGAACCACCTGCAGTTATGTGCACTCCTGCCCACTGAGTTGCTGTTCAGACCCTTAAGGATCAGACCACTGAGGAGAGATGCACTCCTCTACCCAACACTCCCATTTATATTGCTATCACTTTTGCTGTGGCACTGCTCTCCCCTGCAAACCTGTTGTAAGTTGATTCGTGGGACATAGACTTGAGTTTACGGCGCAGGTAGGGCTGTAATTAATGTGGACTTGGTTCAATGTGTCTGCTTGTTGTTCTGCATTGTGATGCAGGTTGCAGGCACGCAAGAACACATGCAAGCAGTTAGAACAAGGGGGTCAAATCCAATGGAAGACCACACAACCCCCTAAAATCTCACTCCAGTGCAATCAAACCTCCATTAGTTGCCTCCTTTTATGCTTCCAGGTGCTACTGATAGAGTTTTATCCCCGCTATTGACTGTAATTGCCTGAGGCTGACAAGGTGCCTCTTGGGGCCTCTGTTTCACACAACCTGTCCCATGCCATCTGCTGCTCTGACTGTTTCCCTCGCCCTCCTTTTGTTGCTTTCACTCACGTCACCCCTTTCCTGGGTCCTCCTGATTCTTGTCTCTGGTTCTTGGTCTTTCTCGCTCATTCTGCAGCTCAGTGGTAGCACTCTTGCCTTTGACTCAGAAGGTCTCGAGTCCCACTCCAGAATTTGAGCACATAATCTAAACCAACACTTCAGTGCAGTACTGAGGGAGTGCTGCATTGTCGGCGGTGCCGTCTTCTAGATGAGATGTTAAACTGAGATCCCATCTGCCTTCTCAGTTGGTCATAAAAGATCCCACGGCGCTATTCAAAAGAGAACAGTGGAGTTCTGCCCTGTGTCTTGGCCATTATTTATCCGTCAAACACTATCACTAAAACGGATTATCTGCCCATTTATTTCATTACAGTTTGTGGGAGTTTGCTGTGCACAAATTGGCTGCAACATTTCCTACATTATTGCAGTGACTCCACTTCAGAAACTTACTTCATTGGCTGTGACGTGCTTTGGTTGTGAAAGGTGCTATAGAAATGCAAGGCTTTCTTTCTTTCTTTTCTTTGATTTCGGCTACATTATAATTAACCAGAAACAGTTATGTCTTCTCCTGTTTCTACCTCCTCAAATGTTGTCTTTGCTGCTCTTGTTCTGTTTCGGATGGTTACAGTTTCTCGCTCCGAGACCACCCTCGAGCCTGTTTTCTCACAGAACTCATTGTTGATCTTTCAAGCAAAGATGTCCTATTGGAGATATCGCATTGGAGTTTAGATTCTGAGGGGGCCTGACAGGGTAAATGCAGAGAGGGTCTTTCCCCTCATGGGGAATCTAGAACTAGGGGGCATAGTTTCAGAATAAGGAGTCGCTCATTTAAAACGGAGATGAGGAGGAATTTCTTCTCTGAGGGTCGTGAATCTTTGGAATTCTCTATCCCAGAGAGCTGTGGAGGCTGGGTCATTGAATATATTTAAGGTGGAGATAGACAGATTTTTGAACGATAAGGGAGTAAAGGGTTATGGGGAGCGGGCAGGGAACTGGAGTTGAGCCCAAGATCAAATCAGCCATGATCTTATTGAATGGCAGAGCAGGCTCGAGGAGCCAAATGGCCGACACCTATTTCTTATGTTCTTATTGTAACCGTAGCCACCCTCAAGGCATTCACCCATAATGCTTCCTGTTCGTGTCAAATTATCCTAACTTAAGTCACATTCTATGTACAGATTCCAACAACAACAAAATCTTTCAGTCACATTTTCCAGTGCATCCTTGTAATCCCAAAAATTGAATCACGTATTGACGCATTTTAAATTTCTTCCACTGTTTAATATTCGAGATTGGCAAGCTACTTTTCTGTGACATTAGAGCTTGAACTGAGCAGAAACTGTTCAAGCAAAATTCCAAGTGAAAATGGACTGGTTTTACAATTGCAACAACTGGAAAACAAAAATTGTTGAAAAATCTTCCAAAAATCATAACTTGACAGTGCAATAGATATGAGGGATATAAATGCAGTCTACAGTCTCAACAATTATAAACTTCAACAAATGCCCTTACAGTTGCCATTTGAATGATTACCTGATCACTTTTGAAAGTGGCATTTTCTGCATAAAACCATGTTGCTTGGTGTCGGGTTGACCTAAAGTGCAGTGTAAATCAGCTTGGAAAGTGAAAGAGTTCCCTTAAGTATATCATGTGTCACAAAAAGGTTTGTGCTTTGGACGCTAAATCCACATGTGCAGGATTTGCAGAATCAGTCCTTTTGTGTTTGCAAATTCTAAGCTTCAACATTTATTGCAATTTATGTATCGTGGCCTTAAAAGAAACTGACCAGAAGATGGATCAGTAATAAAAACGTCTTCACTCGGAGAGTTGTTAACCTGTGGAATTCCCTGCCGCAGAGAGTTGTTGATGCCAGTTCATTGGATATATTCACGAGGGAGTTAGATATGGCCCTTACGGCTAAAGGGATCAAGAGGTATGGAGAGAAAGCAGGAAAGGGGTACTGAGGGAATGATCAGCCATGATCTTGAATGGTGGTGCAGGCTCGAAGGGCCGAATGGCCTACTCCTGCACCTATTTTCTATGTAAATGCTGGAAACACTCAGCAGGTCAGGCAGCATCTGTGGAGGGAGAAACAGAGTTAACGTTTCAGGTCGATGGCCTTCCATCAGAACTGGAAAAGGTTAGTGATGTAACAGGTTTTTAAGCAAGTGTAGGGGCAGGGAAAGGGGGCAGGGGAGGAAAGAACAAAGGGGAAGGTCTGTGATAGGGTGGAAGGCAGGACAAGTAAAGGAACAAAAGATGACTCTAGATAGGGTGTAAATGAGAATGGCAGAATCAGCAACAACAGCTAGCACCTGAAAAGATAGGGGCAGAGGTTATGGTCTGAAATTGTTGAACTCGATGTTGAGATCGGAAGGCTGTAAAGTGCCTAATAGAAAGATGAGGTGCTGTTCCTCGAGCTTGCGTTGAGCTTCATTGTAACAGTGTAGGAGACCGAGGACAGAGAGGTCAGGGTGGGAGTGGAGCGGGGAATTAAAATGACAGGTGACCGAAAACTCGGGGTCACGCTTATGGACTGAACGGAGGTGTTCCGCAAAGCGGTCACCCAATCTGCGTTTGGTCTCCCCAATGTAGAGGAGACCACATTGTGAGCAGCGAATACAGTATACTAAATTGAAAGAAGTACAAGTAAATCGCTGTTTCACCTGGAAGGAATATTTGGGGCCCTGGACAGTGGGAAGCGAGAGGGTAAAAGGGCAGGTATTGCATCTCCTGCGTGTGCACGGGAAGGTGCCGTGGGAAGGGGAGGGGGTGCTGGGGGTGACTGCGGAATGGACCAGGGTGTCTGAGAGGGAGCAGTCCCTTCAGAACGCTGAGAGGAGGGGAGGATGTGATTGGTGATGGGATCATGCTGGAGGTGGCGGAAATGGTGGAGGATGATCCGTTGAATGTGGAGGCTGGTGGGGTGAAAGGTGAGGACAAGGGGAACCCTGTTGTCGTTCTGGGAGGGAGGGGAAGAGGTGAGAGCAGAAGTGTGGGAAATAGAAAGGACACGGTCGAGGGCCATGTTAACTACGGCGGAGGGGAATCCTCGGTTGAGGAAAAAGGAAGACCTATCGAAAGTATTGATATGAAAGGTGGCATCGCCAGAACAGATGCGACGGAGCCGGAGAAACTGGGAGAATGGAATGGAGACCTTGCAGGATGCGGGGTGGGAGGAAGTGTAGTCCAGGTAGCTGTGGGAGGCAGTGGGCTTATAGTGGATGTTGGACGATGGCTTTTCTCCAGAAATGGAGACAGAAGTTGAGGAAGGGAAGGGAAAAGTCGGAGATGAACATGTGAAGGCGAGGGACAGGTGGAAATTAGAAACATAGAAACATAGAAAATAGGTGCAGGAGTAGGCCATTCGGCCCTTCTAGCATTCAATGAGTTCATGGCTGAACATGCAACTTCAGTACCCCATTCCTGCTTTCTCACCATACCCCTTGATTCCCCTAGAAGCAAAGTTGATTAAATTTTCCAGTTCGGGGCGAGAGCAGGAATCGGCACCAATACAGTCATCAATGTACCGGAAAAAGAGGTGTGGGAGTAGGACTGGAACAAAGAATGTTCCACATATCCCATGAAAAGGCAGGCATAGCTAGGACCATCATTCCCCAAGCTAGAGATCATGAGGTCCCATGCAGGCCACTCACCAGCTGTAAGGCTGGAAAAGCTATGGTGCATGCAGCACATTTAAAGGGACCGCACACCTAAAATGACAATTAGAGGGAACAGTGGCTAGGACCCATACGGGTTCCCATAGCAACACCCTTTATTTGGAGAAAGTGAGTGGAGTCAAAGGAGTAGCTGTTCAATGTGAGAACAAGTTCAGCCAGGCAGAGGAGGGTGGTGGGGGGATGGGGACTGGTTGGGCCTCTGCTCGAGGAAGAAGTAGAACGCCCTCCGACTGTCCGGATGGGGGTGTAGAGGGATTAGACGTCCCTGGAGACGGTTATGGCCACGAAGTTGGAAACTGTCAGTGGTGGAGGGTGTTGGGAGATGTAGGTGGGAAGAAACTGGACAAGGGGAGTGTCGTGTATTTGCTTCATGTGTTCTTTGCTTAAAATTCACAGCTACACATTTGCTGTAAAGAACAAGCTGGTTTATTAGCAAAGGTGTAATAATCAAACTGAACACTACCAGTTCATTCACCAGGCTCACAACTGCATGCCTCGTGGAGAATCTGAACTCAATTATCTGGGGTTTTATTGAGTCTTGTGAAGATCACGTGACTGGCTAAGCCACTCACAGGGCAACAGCTCCACAAACCTGTGAACATTGGCAAGGACCCATACGGGGTCCCATCATCATAGGCAGCCCCTCGAAGCGAGGATGACTTGCTCCCACGCTAAAAAGGGATGAGTTCACAGATGTTTCAATGAAGGACCTAATATTCCGGATCCCGAACTACATTTTGATGGGTGGAAGATGCTTGTGCGTGGATTTTTTTTACGGTGTGGTGGCTGTTGCACACCAGCCATCACACGGGCTTGACAGAGCTAGGTCTTGGTCCAGTGGCAAGGGTTACCCAAGACGACTGGAGACCTGCTCTGCTGCACGGACCTAGTGCACGCACATATCGCAGTGTGGGCTGGCCCGTGCTGCCTCTGGGCCCTCGCCTCTTCTGAGCCCCAAACTCGAGCCTCTCCTGGGCCCCGGTCACTTCCCTCTACAAACTCTTGCCGCTCCTTCGCCCCTCCTGCTGTGCCTGCCCGCACTGCAATCAGCGACCTGGCTTTGTAGCCGTCGCCCTCCTGCAGCAGCACGCGCTGCTCCCTGCAGTGGTATACCGCCACACGCTGCTCCCTCCAATGGTCCCGGCCTGCTGATGTCTTGCAGGCCGGGATCGCACCGATTTCTGGGCTGGGCCACCGCACGCTGCTCCCTCCAGGTGCATAGCAACACCATTTATTTGGAGGAAGTGACTGGAGTCAAAGGAGTAGCTGTTCAATGTGAGAACACGTTCTATCAGGAGTTCACAGGTGCATAGATTACAGGGAGTAAAAAACAGAGTTAAGATGGAGGATCAGTAAGTTTGACTCCGGACTTGGCTGCTTACATAGTGCTCTATTGTGATAAAAATCAGCTGTGATGCAAACTAGTGTGTGAAAGCAAATATTGCATCTAACTTAGGCATGTACCTGAATGCTCACTGCATGAAAACAACACACCAGAAGCTTGCTCAACCTTGGTTGAGTGAACCGGCTTTGTCAGCAACAGTGTGCTGGTTCTGTTGACATTTTTTCAGTTCTGCATTTGAAAAGGAGTTTTTACTGGAGTGGAAGTGGACTCTGGCAGATTACTGACTGGTCAGTTGTACTTATTTTCATGACTGGGTGAATGGATAAAATGATTTGACATGGCAGGCATACGCAGTATCAGAAAAATATCGACACTTTTTTGCTGCCCATAAACATCTGTGATAAAATGAGGTGAATCCACATCCATCGGTACCGTTCCTTTTATGCTAAAATAACCTCGATTTATTTCTCAGGAGTTTAGAGTTTTTCTTTATTATTCTTAAAATACAGGAGTAATCAGTGAAACAATTATCCAGACACTAATCTTCACTATTTTAACTAATATCATGCTTTATAATGTGAATTCTGACATTCAGTTTGGAGCAGGCTGAAATATTGTAACATTTTTGTTTACTTACTGATCTTCCCAAATCCAATTTGAAGTTTCTCCCTGCACTGCAACTGAACAGGAAACGTGTGTATACTGTAAATACATGGCTATGAATATTCATGACCGTACACTCTCCCTTCAATACCTGTTATTATTGGACCTTGCCCTCTTTAATTAAAGGAATCCTTGTACCACATAATTTTGTACCATTGCAGTAACAGGCTGGGGAGGCTGCCACCACATGCTTGTGATAATGGATCACTGGTTTACGAATTGTGAAAGTGCTCTAACCACAGTAGCCTATATGGAATACGTTTTATAAATGAAATGCAGTATTGGCGCCAGAGCTTGGATAAGGAAACTGAGCTGTTTCGTTTGTTTTGCAGGATGCTTGGAAACATGCAGTGGAAAAAGCCAAACACATGCCTGATCCTTGGGCAGAGTTCCATCTGGAAGAAATTGAGACCGAGTCAGCAACTCGTTACAGGTCGATATCTTTTGTTGCTTTAATTCCATCTTTTGGTTTCTGTGAGTCTGAAATGTGGCCTCAGTGTGTTTAAAAAAAAAAAACTGATTCTTTGTGAGAAACCGAGCTTAACACGCAGTACACATGATTGAGAGCAGCAGAGTTGGGATCGGTTGAAGCTGAAGTCTGTTTAAGCATTATTCTAAATGCTGTCATTAGAAAGTGTCAAACATAAATTCACTGCACTGCCAGAGTCTACTGAAATAAAGCAACAAAAGTGTTGAAACCTTTTCCTGTACCAAGGGCAAAGGCTTGGTTCTTCCTGGCACCCTGTGCTATTTTCAATAGAGGAGGATTAATGTTGTGGTACTGTCTGAGATCACAAGCTTCTCTCCTCAAGTGGTTTGACCAGATGTCAACCAAACTTAGGAAGCGTTTCCCCTTAATCAGGTTCCTTTCAAAAACGCACGTGGGTAGACCTATTTCTGCTACTTGTTTGAGTGAGGTCTGTAAGCAGTATGTGTCATCTCACTAACTTACAAATGTTTGCACAAGCTACTCATGGCTTAGTGGGGAAATGCACTGTTGGTGTGGTGCAAATGTTTTTGTGGTGCAAAGTCATGCAGACCAGGAAGTGTGCAAGTCTGTGCAGAGGTAGCTGACCTCCATCAGGCCAACAGTTGGGATGCTACAGTTGTCCTTAGTGCCCTAGCGAGGGGGAGGATACATTGGGCAGGATTTTCTGATCAGTGACCAGTGCTGGTAAGTGGAGGTGGGTGAGGCCAGCATTGGGCTGAGCTGTGGTGGCCTCCACCTCTCTGTCACCTGCCAGCGCTCACTGTCTAGGCTCGCGCATGAAGAATGGTCACTTGGGTCAAGGTACCCAAAGGCAGCTGGTGCCTGTGGAACTATATCCCAGGATGCAGGTACAGCAAGTAATTAGGACGGCAAATGGAGTGTTGGCCTTTATTGCAAGGGGGATGGAGTATAAAAGTAGGGAAGTCCTACTACAACTGTACAGAGGGCATTGGTGAGACCACACCTGGAGTACTGCGTACAGTTTTGGTCTCCTTATTTAAGGAGGGATATACTTGCATTGGAGACAGTTCAGAGAAGGTTCACAAGGTTGATTCCTGAGATGAAGGGATTGACATGAAGAAAGGTTCAGCAGGTTGGGCCTGTACTCATTAGAGTTTAGAAGAATGAGAGGTGATCTTATTGAAACATACGATTCTGAGGGGACTTGACAGGGTCGATGCAGAGAGGATGTTTCCCCTCAAGGGGGAATCTAGAACTAAGGGGCATAGTTTCAGAATAAGGGGCTGCCCATTTAAAACGGAGATGAAGAGGAATTTTTTCTTCTCAGCGGGTCATGAATCTTTGGAATTCTCTGCCCAGACAGCTGTGGAGGCTGGGTCATTGAATATATTTAAGGCGGAGATAGACAGATTTTTGAGCGATAAGGGAATGAAGGGTTATGGGAAGCGGGCAGGGAAGTGGAGTTGAGGCCAAGATCAGATCAGCCATGATCTTATTGAATGGCGGAGCAGGCTCGAGGGGCCGAATGGCCTACTCCTGCTCCTATTATGTTCTTATGTTGCCCTTAGTGCCCTAGTGAGGGAGAGGATACATTGGGCAGGATTTTCTGATCACTATCCAGTGACCAGTGCTAAGCTGAGCAATGGGCTGAGTTGTGGTGGCCTCCACCTCTCTGTCACCTGCCAGCGCTCACTGTCTAGGCTCTCCCATGAAGAATGGTCACTTGGGTCAAGGTACCCGAAGGCAGCTGGTGCCTGTGGAACTATATCCCAGGATGGGTCATAGCCATCACAGAATCATACAGCATAGAAAGATACCATTTGGCCCATCGTGCCTGTGCCAGCTCTCTGAAAGAGCTATCCAATTAGTCCCACCTCCCCTGCTCTTTCCCCAAAGCCCTGCAAACTTTTCCTTTTTAAGTAGAGATTCAATTCCCTTTTGGAAGTTACAACTGAATATGCTTCCACCAGCCTTTCAGCCGGTGCATTCCAGATCATCATAACTCGCTGCGTTTAAAAAAAAAAATTCTCATCCCCCTGTGGCTTTTTTGTTAATTGTTTTAAATCTGTGTCCTCTGGTTACCGACCTCTTGCTTCTCTTTATTTACTCCTTCAAAACTCCTCATAACTGAACACCTCTATTAAATCTCTCCTTAATATTCTCTGCTCTAAGGAGAACAACCCCAGCTTCTCCAGTACTCTGCACGTCACTGAAGTCCCTCATCCCTGGAACCATTGTAGTAAATCTCTGCACCCTATTCAAGGCCATGATGTCTTCAGGAGAGAAAGAATGCTTCTACTAGAATTTAACTATAAGCTTCATAAATATTATACACTGAACCGTTAAAGGAATTTCAGCTAAAAGATTTATTTTTATTTCATGTTTTGTATTTCAATATAATTGAATTCTTCTGTTTCAAAACATGCTTTGCTGATTAAAACAGGACTGAAAAATCTTGCATAACGAGGGCAGCCTTTAAATAGTGATATTACAAGCAAGCATCAATAACACTGATTGACTGTTGCAAAGCTGTACAATATGTTCTAGATTTGTTACTGAACTTGGCTGTTTGACAGCTTAGTCTAACTTGCAACTCTGCAGTTTGTATTCATATCTGAGGGTACACCCTGTAATAAAAGCATCTACTGATTACTTTGTGCTTTTATGAATAATGCCAGCACATTGTTATTACAAAACACCACAATAGAGCCAATGAGATCAGTTGCAGACTGTTGCACGTGGCTGCTGTTCAGACTGTTAACAATTCTTTTCCTATTCATAAGCCAAAAATAGACCAACCAGTTTCCACTGGAAATAGAAGTTCCAGCAGGCATAGTTATAAAATGCTTTAAAACTTTTTATTGTGGGAAGGTAACAGTCTGTTGATCTGGTTGACAAAAAGGTAATCTCACTATTCCCACTCCCCTCATGGATGTTATAGGCTGTGCTGCGCAGCCAAGCTTCTTGGAGCAGTGGGTAATTGTATGCAAAATTTAGCAGCAAGTTGGTCTGGCAGTATATCGTGCTGTGGAGGGTGGATTTGAGTGGGTGGGGGGGTTAACCATTTCATCCTGTAGCAGCTGTTACTATCTTGGGCTGTAACTATAGTCTGCAAGTGATACTGAGATGTTTTTGGGAGGGGCAGGATTTTGCTGGAAGTTCGTGATTACAAACTCCCTTTTTCCCGATGAGGAGAGATTGAGTAGACTAGGTCTATATTCTCTAGAGTTTAGAAGAACGACTGCCGATTTCATTGAAACATACAAAATTCTTAGAGCTCGACAGGGTAGATGCAGAGAGGATGTTTCCCCCTGGCTGGGGAATCTAGAACCAGGGCTCACAGTCTCAGAATAAGGGGTCGGGTCGGCCATTTAGGACTGAGATGAGGAGAAACTTCTTCACTCAGATGGTGGTGAATCTTTGGAATTCTCTACCCCAGAGAGCTGTGGAGGCTCAGTCTTTGAGTATATTCAAGACAGCGATCTATAGCTTTTTGAATGTTAAGGGGATCGAGGGATATGGGGACAGTGCAAGAAAGTGGAGTTGAGGTAGAAGATCAGATCAGCCATGATCTTATTGAATGGCGGAGCAGGCTTGAGGGGCCGAATGGACGACTCCTGCTCCTAAATCTTATGCTTTAATGTTCCCGTAAGGTCAATGACTTTATTTTGTCTGGTAATATACCCAAATGACCATATGTTTGTGCCTGGACAGTCAGCACGTTCTTGACAGAACTGATCCTATTCTCGCCTGACGTCCAACACGTGGCCTTTCCAGCTGGAAGTCACTGAATAGTAATCAGCATTGGGAACCCTGGCAGCATGTCCTCTCCAGTCCAGAGACACGCGAGCCAATTGTAGCACTCCAACTGCTGGCTAAACTGAGATCCGCTAACTTAACACGATTAATGTTCATAACTCGGATCTTCTGATCTGTATGGCTGAGCCACACCAGGCTTTAACCATTGAACCACTGAGGGTTTAGAAGAATGAGAGGTGATCTTATTGAAACACACAAGATTCTGAGGGGGCTTGACAGGGTAGATGCAGAGAGGATGTTTCCTCTCGTGGGGAAATCTAGAACTAAGGGACATAGTTTCGGAATAAAGGGTCGCCCTTTTAAAACAGAGATGAGGAGGAATTTCTTCTCTGAGGGTCGTGAATCTTTGGAATTCTCTGCCCCAGAGCAATATGGAGGCTGGGTCATTGAATATATTTAGGTGGAGATAGACAGATTTTTAAACTATAGGGGAATCAAGAGTTATGGGGAGCGGGCAGGGAAGTGGAGCTGAGCCCATGATCAGATCAGCCATGATATTGAATGGCGGAGCAGGCTCGAGGGGCCAGGTGGCCTACTCCTGCTCCTATTTCTTATGTTCTTATGAAGCTGCAGCATAAAAATATTTCTCAAATCAAGGTATATATTTTCTCCTGTAATTTTACCCTCCCTGTTCCCCACAGCATTTGCTGGTTATTGTAAGCAGACTGGTTGTTCCCAGATATCTGCCTATTAACCGCATCCATCAGCACTTCCATGGCTGAGGATTATTGGCTATTTGACCTAGAAATTTGGTTTAAGCCATGATATGTTCCTGATATCAACTTGGGTTCAGGATTTTTACATTCTCAAGTGTCCAGCATTCTTTCTGTCACCTTGACAGAGAGAGGCAGACGGGTGGGATTGAGTCTTTGAAACTGTTACCCACAGCAGTCTGGGACAATAGGTAATTTGTTGTCTTGTTTCAAACGCTTCCAGTGGGTATTCCTACATATTTTGGTGGGAGAAACTGTGTTCTGCTTACACAACATGGGGCTGGCTGGTAGGAATCTCATTTTCAGAAACCACTAGCTGGTTTAATTGGCAGCTCTGCTGGCCAATCCCTGGACAGGGAACGCATCAAGGGTCACCCTACTGGGCATCCTGTCCAGAGAAACCATAAAAGAGCAAAGATCCATTTGTTCAATTTACGCTATCATATTACGAGCTATTGGATAGTGCGGGTGACCCCTCAGTGTAGGGAACGTGGGGTCCGATTATGGGAGTGGCCAGCACCGTGGAACCTGGGTGACCAGCACTGCCGTGTCAAAGATATATAAAGAGTTACAATGATTAGATTCTTTAATAGAGCCACTTTAAGCAACACAGAGAGGCTCCAGTTGTTGAGCTTTACAGCTAACCAGAAGCGCCAAGTCCAAGGGCTGATTTGGTTATCCTGCATTACAGAGTGACAAGTTAAAATTACTTAATTAGCTGTAAAGCGCTTTGCTGAGATCGTGAAAGGCGCTATAGAAATGCAAGTTTCCTTTGTATTTTCTTTTGGGTTTGCTGGTCCCAATTGGGCCAGTTCAATTCACTTGACCTGAAAAGGAAGTGAGCTTTCTCAAGGGAGGAACAGCTGACCTTATCTTAACTCCTGCCCTGTTCTGGCCACTAACGGACCAGTGATGCCCCCCCCCCATCCCTGCAGTGTGGTGGAGGGGGCACCTGTAGGGCAAGTGAGGGGGCAGGTGGGTATGGAGAAATTATGAATGATTCAAATAATTCTCGCCTTGATTTTCTGTGTTAATAGGTACAATGCTATTTCAGGAAAATGGGTAGAAGACGAAGTATTAATGAAAATGGCAAAACAGGTAATATCACCAATATTGCAAAATGTTAGGTTTTTAGACTATTTCAGACATCACCTGTTGTTTCAGATCTTGCTGCTCAGGTATTTTCTTGCCCGTTTTACCCCGCTAGCATCACTCCAGTCGGCATATAGGCAAGAAAGACGACCCCAGCCCATTGCCACTTTTGAGCTGGAGGTTATATAAGTTGAATTGATCTGCTGTGCAGAAGGTCCTGGCCTCTTCCTGAACCTGGTAAACTCCATCAAGTACAGAACACACGTCTTGATACCCTGCCAAGCAACCTGCGTAACTGGGACATGCATTTGTTTCTTTTCTCAGCTTTTGCTCAGTGGTAGCATTCTCGTCTCTGAGTCGGAAAGTCGTTAAAGCCCACTGCAGAGACTTGCGCACATAAAGGGAGACACCTCTGCAGTGCTGACGGAGTGCTGCACTGTCAGAGGTGCGTCTTTCAGATGAGATGTTAAACTGAGGCCCTGTCTGCCCTCAGGTGGATGTATAAGATCCCAGGGCACTATTTTGAAGAAGAACAGGGGAATTTGCCCCGGTGCCCAGCCAATATTTATCCCTCAACCAACATCACTAAAAAAAAACAGATTAACCACTCATTATATCATTATGGGACCTTACTGTACACAAATTGACTGCCGTGTTTCCCTACATTTCAACCATGACTGCGCTTCAAAAGTACTTAATTAACCATAAAGCACTGTGGGACATCCTGAGGTCATGAAAGGTGCTGGGAGCAGGTAGATGCCAGCTCTCTTGAGCTGCACCATTACCAGCATCTACCTGCTCCCAGGCCTGTCCTATAACTACCCAACCCATTGAGCTAGCTGGTGTGCGGGAGGGAGTGTTGTGATGTGATTGCAGACCTTGCCTATACTCCCCACCCTCCAACTATCCTTTCTGAGCTTTGAGCTTGCACATGGGGAATGGTAAAAATAGAACCCATGTCTTCCAAATCTGTGAACCAATGCTGCACTGTGACTTAGAGAGCTCCCGTGTGTGTCATTTTATAAAAGAACAACTTCCCATGGTAGTGAATTGGGGATGGAATGTCAAGAATCATTGTGCGCAGCAGGAGGAAATGTATCAGGGCAGTTTTATTATGCTGTATCGTTTGTTCGAATTTGTGGGGGGAGTATTCTTTTCCTCCTTGAATCTCCCAGTCCACATACCATCAACAATCCGACCTGCTGGAGTTCGAGGCCGAGGTCAATGCTGGTCTGTTGCTAGCCTCTCTGAGCCCAGTGAGAAGTAACCTGTGATGTGGCCACGTGCCTTTCACTCACTGTCGGGAAGCGCCCGTTCCATGCTGGGACCTCTGTGATGTGGCCACGTGCCTTTCACTCACTGTCGGGAAGCGCCCGTTCCATGCTGGGACCTCTGTGATGTGGCCACGTGCCTTTCACTCACTGTCGGGAAGCACCCGCTCCATGCTGGGGCCTCTGTGATGTGGCCACGTGCCTTTCACTCACTGTCGGGAAGCACCCGCTCCATGCTGGGGCCTCTGTGATGTGGCCGCGTGCCTTTCATTCACTGTCGGGAAGCGCCCGCTCCATGCTGGGGCCTCTGTGATGTGGCCGCGTGCCTTTCACTCACTGTCGGGAAGCACCCGCTCCATGCTGGGGCCTCTGTGATGTGGCCACGTGCCTTTCACTCACTGTCGGGAAGCGCCCGCTCCATGCTGGGGCCTCTGTGATGTGGCCGCATGCCTTTCACTCACTGTCGGGAAGTGCCCGCTCCATGCTGGGACCTTGCACAGCAACGCTGCTAAAGTTGGGAGCTCACTGTGTGGAGAATCTTATTCTGTGAGTTTCTATAGAATGGAAAAGTTCCACCTTGAGATAAATGAATGTTGTGGATGTTGAGCAATAACTCTGAAGTGTGTGTTTTTTTCTTTTGAAGAAAAAAACGATCTAAGAATGGCATTTTAAAAGTTTGTAGTTAATTCTTTTGTTCAGTGCCCCAATGAAGTGGACTTTGCCAGGTCACGCGAAACCCTCGAGTCTGGCTGCTGCCTCGAATTGTCACCTGTGTTTGGACTGACTACATGACTGGAAATCAGGCCGAATCAAACCCAGCACAGAACCGCCGATTCCAGCATCATTCCCTGATGTCCACCTCAGCGGGTCACTGAACCAGTGAAGTAATTACAGGGTTTTAAAATAGGATTGTTAAATCTAATGAAAAACACTTGCATACACACACACTGCACAAGTGAAGACATTCACGTTTCCCTTTCAGCCCTTCGGCCGTGGTGCGATGCGGGAATGTTACAGAACGTAAGTTTTAACATATTTGTTGTTGCATGTGAATATAATGTTTAATGCAAATCGGTTTGTGCAGAGGCCAGAGATTCTCTAAATGCGCAATCAACCTGTGTATTCCTCACCACAGCTTATTTCTGTTTGCTCTGGATGTGCATTTAACATTGTGCTGTGTAAAATTGCTTTTGTCGTATAGGGAGGAGATACTAGAGAACTAAAAATGTCTTCTTCCCAGTCGAATACAAGTAATTGTGGTAGAATTATAGGGCCCAAGTTTCCACAGGATAAAAAACGGGCGCCCCTCCGAGCTGGGCGCCCGTTTTTCGTGCCTAAAACGGCGCCAGAAAAAAACTGCACTATTCTCGAGCGCTTTGCAGCTCCTTGTCTGTTTGGCGCGGCGCCCAGGGGGGCGGAGCCTACACTCGCGCCGATTTTGTAAGTGGGAGGGGGCGGGTACTATTTAAATGAGTTTTTTTCCTGCTGGCAACGCTGCGCGTGTGCGTTGGAGCGTTCGCGCATGCGCAGTGTGAAGGAAACATTGGCACTCGGCCATTTTTGTAGTTCTTTGTAGCTGTTTAATTTTTGAACATTTTTTAATAAAAGCACTGAGGCTACCCTTCTCACTGTCTCCTTCCCCTCCCCACCCTCCACGGCAACAAACGGCGGTTTCCTCCCCCTCCCTCCCCTCTACGGCAACAAACCGCTGTCTCCTTCCCCTCCCTCCCCTCCGCGGCGGCAACAAACCGCTGTCTCCTTCCCCTCCCTCCCCTCCACGGCAACAAACGGCGGTTTCCTCCCCCTTCCTCCCCTCCGCGGCAACAAACCGCTGTCTCCTTCCCCTCCGCGGCGGCAACAAACCGCTGTCTCCTTCCCCTCCCTCCCCTCCACGGCAACAAACGGCGGTTTCCTTCCCCACCCCCCGCGGGAATGAACGATGGCTGAAGCACTTTCACACAGGTAGGAAGATGGTTTATTTAATCTTTTCTTTGATTATAAATGTTTATTCGGGTTGGATTTATTTGCATAATATTTGTAGAAGTATAAATAAGGATTGATTGTAGAATTTAATGACTTCCCTTCCCCCCCCCCCCCCCCCCCCCACCTCGTTCTGGACGCCTAATTTGTAACCTGCGCCTGATTTTTTAATGTGTAGAACAGGTTTTTTCAGTTCTACAAAAATCTTCACTTGCTCCATTCTACTTTAGTTTGGAGTACGTTTTCACTGTGGAAACTTTGAAATCAGGCGTCAGTGGCCGGACCCGTCCCCTTTTGAAGAAAAAATTCTGTTCCAAAGTAGAACTGTTCTACCTCACTAGAACTGCAGAAAAAAAAATGTGGAGAATTGCGATTTCTAAGATAGTCCGTTCTCCACCAGTTGCTCCTAAAAAATCAGGCGCAAATCATGTGGAAACTTGGGCCCATAGAGAGGGGATGGGGGGAACTGAATTTACCCCCTCCCCATTAGAGAAAGGATTTAATCCAGGGTGCCATACACAAGGTTTTATATAAACACCTGATTTTAGTTTCCCCTGAGATAAGTTTGCATGGGTGCTATGGCTCTGCACCAGCTGGTGTGATGGAGTTATACAGGCCAGGGAGGCTCCAGTTGTAATCCCCTGTTAGCAGATCCGGGATAGTGGCGGGGCCATTACACTCAAACTCACTTCCTCCTGGCTTGTGGGGTATGCGAGGGGCCAGAACTCTGGTTTGTGATTGCTATTTACTGACCATCCCCCTCCTCCCCCCTCTCCTCGTTGGAAAGATTTACAGCTACCAGTGAAACTGTGGGATTTGGGGCTGCACTGAGCAATGGGGAACTGATTCACAATCAGTGGGGAGTTGGTGGATGTTGTAACCGTTAACTCATTTTATTTTTAAAGAGTATCTTGCTCCTTCAGGATTCATAGAATCCCAGAATTTTACAGCACAGAAGGAGGCGATTAAGCCCATTTCCCCCCTCCCCGGTGAAAGCTGCCTATCTGAAAGAATTCTCCACTTAGTCTCCTTTCTCTGTCCAGATCCTATTACATGTCTCTCTTAATCTTGTTTGTTTTAAATCGCACAATCAATGAGCATTTATTTTAGATTATCATTGCAGTGCGGATTCTGGTATTTTTCTTTTGTGAGTAGATGAAATGAGTTGCTGAAACTCCGCAGACACGAGGCAGGACATTTCATTAAATTAGTGTCTTTGTAAACATGTAATGTGGATTTACAGTCCGGTGATAGTGCTGTGTGGCTAAACCAGCAGTAGAAAGTTGAAGGTGCAGTCAGACAGTGGGCTCTGGATGTATTAAAAATGTTTGCATTTTGCAACTGAAATTACAGCCTTTTTTTTATTTAACCCTGTCTGAGTTGAACTATTTTAAAATTATTTGTATAATAGATTGTTGCGCACTCCGTCTCATTTTTGCCTTGTAACCGGATGTAGATTATACTGAATATAGGAAGGAGTGGTCTTATTTTTATTCGTTCCTGGGATGTGGGTGTCGCTGTCAAGACCGGCATTTATTGCCCATCCCTAACTGCCCTCGAGAAGGTGATGGTGAGCCACCTTCTTGAACCGCTGCAGTACGCATGATGAAGCGGTTTGTTACAACTGAGTGGCTTTCTAGGCCGTTTCGGAGGGCAGTTAAGAGTCAGTCACATTTCTGTGGGTCTGGGGTCACGTGTAGGGTTTTTGGACATCATTCCAGAATTATTTATTCCACAGATGAATTTAAATTGGTGGGATTTGAACTCCTGTCTCCGAATTATTAATCCAGGCCTCTGGATTACTAGTCTAGTAACGTAACCACTATGCTACTATTGCCGTGGTCTTGAGCCTTGGCACTGAGTGCCTGGACTGCTTATGTGCTCATTGGGGGAAGGACAGGGTTTAGGCACCACTGTGATGCCCCAATGGCCCTATTGACACAGTTTGAGGCTCACTCATGATTAATGGCCACTTGGACCAGGCACTGGAGCATGATCTTCATCCATGGAATTATACCTCACTGAGGAGTCAAAAGCTTCAGGAGAGATGGAGGGAAGCGGGGTGGGGGTCGAAATTAGAGAGAAAAGTCTGGATGGGTGGGGGTAGCAGTCATAAGGGGGAGCCTTCCCTAGCAAGAGATGTCACCTTCAGGGGGGGAAATGAGGAAAAAGTATGTCCTACTCAGGAAATCACTCTTCTCGGTACATTTTTGTAAAACCAACGCAGAGAGGGCAAATTGTTGCTGTTGATTCGTATGAGGGGAAAAGCTTACTATGGGATGTCCAATTTGGCTCTCCATTCGATGGCCTCCTGAGATGCTGCGTGGAGAAATGAGGTGCCTCCCACGACAGATCTCTGTGGGCAGGTTGATGTGACATGTTCCGTGGTCTGGGACTCAGGGCCACAGTTGCACTTCGGGCCGTCTCTCACCTTCCGCTTGTGGAGCAGGGGGCCGCATCGTGCCCTGCGCGGATTGGGTTGAGTGCCGTCCACGGTCTTCAAGGGCCTCTTCTGATGGGTCAATGATGAGGTGTTGGTTCTACATGTTCTAAACTCCCAAGAGCAAGTGAACAATTGTCTTAATTACAGAATTGTGGCATGGATGCTACATTTTGTTGATACTTTGTATTTTTTAATAGGAAGAAACTTTCGAATTTCACACGTCACCAGCAATGGAAATCTGCCTCCAATTATGTTGCAAAGCGCTACATAGATTCTGTGAGCCGAGATGTGTATTTTGAGGATGTACGGCTTCAAATGGAGGCAAAGCTGTGGGGAGAAGAGTACAACAGGCACAAGCCTCCAAAACAGGTGCAGTAAGAGATATTGGGATCGCTGATCAGAGGGTTCAGAGTGCGTTGTATGGTTGGGAGTTCTGAACATAGCAACAGGAGGAGGCCATTCAGTCAGATCATAGCTGATCTGTATCTTAACTCCATCTGCCCGCCTTGGTTCCGTAACCCTTAAATATAAGAAACATAGGAGCAGGAGTAGGCCTTAAGGTCCCTCGAGCCTGCTGCGCTATTCAATAAGATCACGGCTGATCGTCGACCTCAACTCCACTTTTCCACTCGATCCCCATATCCCTCGATTCCCTTAGTATCCAAAAATCTATCGACCTCACCCTTGAATATACTCAAAGACTGAGCATCCACAGCCCTCTGGGGTCGAGAATTTCAAAGATTCACAACCCTCTGACTGAAGAAATTTCTCCTCATCTCAGTCCTAAATGTCCGACCCCTTATCCTGAGACTGTGCCCCCGGTTCTAGACTCCCCAGCGAGAGGAAATTGCCTCTCAGCATCTTCCCCACCAAACCCCCTCAGAATCTTGTATGTTTCAATGAGATCACCTCGCATTCTTCTAAACTCCAGAGCGTATAGACCCAATCTACTCAATCTCTCCTCATAGGTCAACCCTCTCATCCCAGGAATCAATCTAGTGAACCTTTGTTGCACCGCCTCTAAAGCAATACCCTTGCCTAATAAAAAAAAACTATCATCTTGGTCATGCAATTTTCTGATCTAATGTTGCACAGTTACTTCTGTCTGTGTTGCGTGTGACATCTTGAGACTCCTATGCTTTAGTGTCCGTGCACAATTTAGTGAATTGTAGACAGTAATGAATCCGTCAGAAAGAATTACAGGACAGTAATCTAACTGGGGCGATCAAATGAAATAATGAAATCGTGAACTGTAAGTACAGTCATCAGAATGAGGTATGCAGATTTATTCAGCTTTGCATCCGTTTTTGTACAGGCAATGACTACTGCTGCCCGGCACGATAATGATCACACTGCAGGATTAGCAGCTAAGATGTCACTGTAACTTTACTGGAAATAATTTGCAGATGATAAATCAATTGAATTTGTACTGCACCTATAAAGAATCTATGGGTATGGATAGTTACAAGAAAACCCTGATTGAATGACTCGAGTGATAGTGTGCTGATGCTTTAGTTATGTGATTGAGATCTGTCTCTCTGACCTTG
Organism: Pristiophorus japonicus; assembly: GCF_044704955.1. Lineage (NCBI taxonomy): Eukaryota > Metazoa > Chordata > Chondrichthyes > Pristiophoridae > Pristiophorus > Pristiophorus japonicus. The sequence goes on along the minus strand of NC_091991.1, from coordinate 111,964,816 downwards.
TGTGCTATTAATGAAGTCATAAGGGGTCAGCCATTGAGGAGAAACCTTTTCACTCAGAGGGTGGTGAATCTTTGGAATTCTTTACCCCAGAGGGCTGTGGAGGCTCAGTCTTTGAGTATATTCAAGACAGAGATCGATAGATTTTTGGATATTAAGGGAATCAAGGGATATGGGGATCGAGTGGAAAAGTGGAGTTGAAATCGAAGATCAGCCATGGTCTCACTGAATGGCGGAGCAGGCTCAAGGGACAGAATGGCCTAATCCTGCTCCTTATTCTTATGTTCTTATAGATGTATAAAGTTACTACCATACAATCTGGTGAAGTCAGAATAGTGGTGCGGGATCTGCATTGCAAAATAAATAGTTTTTAAAAATTGCTCAGCAGCCCAGTCGATGAAGTTCGACAAAACTCACTGTTTCCTCACCCCACCGTCACACCACCATTCCCTCTTCTCCTTCTGCAGCTGCTGTCTCTTCACAAATATGTTCCATGGGCACTGACTGCATTCTGGTACCTTGCCCAAACACCAGCTGTGCCCATTGCTGCCCTGACTGACCAACTAACTCACCACAGACCAGGGGTCAAACCTGGTCTCGATGGCTCAGTTACTCAATGGATACAGTCACTGGGACATCGGGGGGAATTGTAGAGGTTAATGCTTGTCAAAAGATGCAGATTACATCTGGTCTCTTACAAACAATTCTGCAGCTAATAAGTTGGCTTTGTCTCCACTCTGCCAGACCAGCTATTTTTGGTAGTCTTATTATAGAAACATAGAAAATAGGTGCAGGAGCAGGCCATTCAGCCCTTCTAGCCTGCACCGCCATTCAATGAGTTCATGGCTGAACATGCAACTTCAGTATCCCATTCCTGCTTTCACGCCATACCCCTTGATCCCCCGAGTAGTAAGGACTTCATCTAACTCCCTTTTGAATATATTTAGTGAATTGGCCTCAACTACTTTCTGTGGTAGAGAATTCCACAGGTTCACCACTCTCTGGGTGAAGAAGTTTCTCCTTATCTCGGTCCTAAATGGCTTACCCCTTATCCTTAGACTGTGACCTCTGGTTCTGGACTTCCCCAACATTGGGAACATTCTTCCTGCATCCAACCTGTCCAAACCCGTCAGAATTTTAAACGTTTCTATGAGGTCCCCTCTCACTCTTCTGAACTCCAGTGAATACAAGCCCAGTTGATCCAGTCTTTCTTGATAGGTCAGTCCCACCATCCCGGGAATCAGTCTGGTGAATCTTCGCTGCACTCCCTCAATAGCAAGAATGTCCTTCCTCAAGTTAGGAGACCAAAACTGTACACAATACTCCAGGTGTGGCCTCACCAAGGCCCTGTACAACTGTAGCAACACCTCCCTGCCCCTGTACTCGAATCCCCTCGCTATGAAGGCCAACATGCCATTTGCTTTCTTAACCGCCTGCTGTACCTGCATGCCAACCTTCAATGACTGATGTACCATGACACCCAGGTCTCGTTGCACCTTCCCTTTTCCTAATCTGTCACCATTCAGATAATAGTCTGTCTCTCTGTTTTTACCACCAAAGTGGATAACCTCACATTTATCCACATTATACTTCATCTGCCACGCATTTGCCCACTCACCTAACCTATCCAAGTCACTCTGCAGCCTCATAGCATCCTCCTCGCAGCTCACACTGCCACCCAACTTAGTGTCATCCGCAAATTTGGAGATACTACATTTAATCCCCTCGTCTAAATCATTAATGTACAATGTAAACAACTGGGGCCCCAGCACAGAACCCTGCTGTACCCCACTAGTCACTGCCTGCCATTCCGAAAAGTACCCATTTACTCCTACTCTTTGCTTCCTGTCTGACAACCAGTTCTCAATCCACGTCAGCACACTACCCCCAATCCCATGTGCTTTAACTTTGCACATTAATCTCCTGTGTGGGACCTTGTCGAAAGCCTTCTGAAAGTCCAAATATACCACATCAACTGGTACTCCTTTGTCCACTTTATTGGAAACATCCTCACAAAATTCCAGAAGATTTGTCAAGCATGATCTCCCTTTCACAAATCCATGCTGACTTGGACCTATCATGTCACCATTTTCCAAATGCGCTGCTATGACATCCTTAATAATTGATTCCATCATTTTACCCACTACTGAGGTCAGGCTGACCGGTCTATAATTCCCTGCTTTCTCTCTCCCTCCTTTTTTAAAAAGTGGGGTTACATTGGCTACCCTCCACTCGATAGGAACTGATCCAGAGTCAATGGAATGTTGGAAAATGACTGTCAATGCATCCGCTATTTCCAAGGCCACCTCCTCAAGTACTCTGGGATGCAGTCCATCAGGCCCTGGGGATTTATCGGCCTTCAATCCCATCAATTTCCCCAACACAATTTCCCGACTAATAAAGATTTCCCTCAGTTCCTCCTCCTTAATAGACCCTCTGACCACTTTTATATCCGGAAGGTTGTTTGTGTCCTCCTTAGTGAATACTGAACCAAAGTACTTGTTCAATTGGTCTGCCATTTCTTTGTTCCCCGTTATGACTTCCCCTGATTCTGACTGCAGGGGACCTACGTTTGTCTTTACTAACCTTTTTCTCTTTACATACCTATAGAAACTTTTGCAATCCGCCTTAATGTTCCCTGCAAGCTTCTTCTCGTACTCCATTTTCCCTGCCCTAATCAAACCCTTTGTCCTCCTCTGCTGAGTTCTAAATTTCTCCCAGTCCCCAGGTTCGCTGCTATTTCTGGCCAATTTGTATGCCATTTCCTTGGCTTTAATACTATCCCTGATTTCCCTAGATAGCCACGGTTGAGCCACCTTCCCTTTTTTATTTTTACGCCAGACAGGAATGTACAATTGTTGTAATTCATCCATGCGGTCTCTAAATGTCTGCCATTGCCCATCACAGTCAACCCCTTAAGTATCATTCGCCAATCTATCTTAGCCAATTCATGCCTCATACCTTCAAAGTTACCCTTCTTTAAGTTCTGGACCATGGTCTCTGAATTAACTGTTTCATTCTCCATCCTAATGCAGAATTCCACCATATTATGGTCACTCTTCCCCAAGGGGCCTCGCACAATGAGATTGCTAATTAATCCTCTCTCATTACACAACACCCAGTCTAAGATGGCCTCCCCCCTAGTTGGTTCCTCGACATATTGGTCTAGAAAACCATCCCTTATGCACTCCAGGAAATCCTCCTCCATCGTATTGCTTCCAGTTTGGCTGGCCCAATCTATGTGCATATTAAAGTCACCCATTATAACTGCTGCACCTTTATTGCATTCGCTCCTAATTTCCTGTTTGATGCCCTCCCCAACATCACTACTACTGTTTGGAGGTCTGTACACAACTCCCACTAACGATTTTTGCCCTTTGGTGTTCTGCAGCTCTACCCATATAGATTCCACATCATCCAAGCTAATGTCTTTCCTAACTATTGCATTAATCTCCTCTTTAACCAGCAATGCTACCCCACCTCCTTTTCCTTTTATTCTATCCTTCCTCAATGTTGAATACCCCTGGATGTTGAGTTCCCAGCCCTGATCATCCTGGAGCCACGTCTCCGTAATCCCAATCACATCATGTTTGTTAACATCTATTTGCACAGTTAATTCATCCACCTTATTGCGGATACTCCTTGCATTAAGACACAAAGCCTTCAGGCTTGCTTTTTTAACACCCTTTGTCCTTTTAGAATTTTGCTGTACAGTGGCCCTTTTTGTTCTTTGCCTTGGGTTTCTCTGCCCTCCACTTTTCCTCATCTCCTTTCTGTCTTTTGCTTTTGCCTCATTTTTGTCTCCCTCTCTCTCCCCGCATAGGTTCCCATCCCCCTGCAATATTAGTTTAACTCCTCCCCAACAGCACTAGCAAACACTCTCCCTAGGACATTGGTTCCGGTCCTGCCCAGGTGCAGACCGTCCGGTTTGTACTGGTCCCACCTCCCCCAGAACCGGTTCCAATGCCCCAGGAATTTGAATCCCTCCCTGCTGCACCACTGCTCAAGCCATGTATTCATCTGCGCTATCCTGCGATTCCTACTCTGACTAGCACGTGGCTCTGGTAGCAATCCCGAGATTACTACTTTTGAGGTCCTACTTTTTAATTTAGCTCCTAGCTCCTTAAATTCTTTTCGTAGGACCTCATCCCTTTTTTTACTTATGTCGTTGGTACCAATGTGCACCACGACAACTGGCTGTTCTCCCTCCCATTTCAGAATGTCCTGCACCCGCTCCGAGACATCCTTGACCCTTGCACCAGGGAGGCAACATACCATCCTGGAGTCTCGGTTGCGTCCGCAGAAACGCCTATCTATTCCCCTCACCATCGAATCCCCTATCACTATTGCTCTCCCACTCTTTTTCCTGCCCTCCTGTGCAGCAGAGCCACCTACGGTGCCATGAACTTGGCTGCTGCTGCCCTCCCCTGATGAGTCATCCTCCCCAACAGTACCCAAAGCGGTGTATCTGTTTTGCAGGGGGATGACCACAGGGGACCCCTGCACTATCTTTCTTGCACTGCTCTTTCTGCTGGTCTTCCATTCCCTATCTGGCTGTGAACCCTTCTCCTGCGGTAAGACCAACTCACTACACGTGATACTCACGTCATTCTCAGCATCGTGGATGCTCCAGAGTGAATCCACCCTCAGCTCCAATTCCGCAACGCGGACCGTCAAGAGCTCGAGGCGGATACACTTCCCACACACGTAGCGCCCAGGGACACCGGAAGTGTCCCCGAGTTCCCACATGGTACAGGAGGAGCATATCACATGGCCGAGCTCTCCTGCCATGTCTTAACCTTAGATACCCTTAAATTGGTAATAACAATGTTACAGTTCACTTACTGATATAAAAAATAAAAGAAAAGCTACTCACCAATCACCAGCCAATCACTTACCTCATTGGCTGTGACGTCACTTTTTGATTACTTTCTACTTCTATTTTGCTTTCTCTCCCGCTGTAGCTGCCTTTTGATAGGCTGCTCCCACGTCTCACCAACTGCTGCTGGCTCTCGATCTCCCGCTGGGCCTTTTATAGGCTGCTCCCCTCTCACCAACTGCTGCTGGCTCTCGATCTCCTGCTGGGCCTTTTATAGGCTGCTCCCGCATCTCACCAACTGCCGCTGGCTCTCGATCTCCCGCTGGGCCTTTTATAGGCTGCTCCCGCATCTCACCAACTGCCGCTGGCTCTCGATCTCCCGCTGGGCCTTTTATAGGCTGCTCCCCTCTCACCAACTGCTGCTGGCTCTCGATCTCCCGCTGGGCCTTTTATAGGCTGCTCCCACGTCTCACCAACTGCCGCTGGCTCTCGATCTCCCGCCGGGCCTTTTATAGGCTGCTCCCGCATCTCACCAACTGCTGCTGGCTCTCGATCTCCTGCTGGGCCTTTTATAGGCTGCTCCCGCGTCTCACGCGTCTCACCAACTGCCTGCCGCTGGCTCTCGATCTCCCGCTGGGCTTTTGATAGGCTGCTCCCCTCTCACCAACTGCCGCTGGCTCTCAATCTCCCGCTGGGCCTTTTATAGGCTGCTCCCCTCTCACCAACTGCTGCTGGCTCTCGATCTCCCGCTGGGCCTTTGATAGGCTGCTCCCGCGTCTCACCAACTGCTGCTGGCTCTCGATCTCCCGCTGGGCTTTTGATAGGCTGCTCCCGCGGTCTCACCAACTGCTGCTGGCTCTCGATCTCCCGCTGGGCCTTTTATAGGCTGCTCCCCTCTCACCAACTGCTGCTGGCTCTCGATCTCCCGCTGGGCCTTTTATAGGCTGCTCCCGCGTCTCACCAACTGCCGCTGGCTCTCGATCTCCCGCTGGGCCTTTTATAGGCTGCTCCCCTCTCACCAACTGCTGCTGGCTCTCGATCTCCCGCTGGGCCTTTTATAGGCTGCTCCCGCGTCTCACCAACTGCCGCTGGCTCTCGATCTCCCGCTGTAGCTGCCTTTTATAGGCTGCTCCCCTCTCACCAACTGCTGCTGGCTCTCGATCTCCCGCTGGGCCTTTTATAGGCTGCTCCCGCGTCTCACCAACTGCCGCTGGCTCTCGATCTCCCGCTGGGCCTTTTATAGGCTGCTCCCGCGTCTCACCAACTGCCGCTGGCTCTCGATCTCCCGCTGGGCTTTTGATAGGTCGCTCCCCTCTCACCAACTGCTGCTGGCTCTCGATCTCCCGCTGGGCCTTTTATAGGTCGCTCCCCTCTCACCAACTGCTGCTGGCTCTCGATCTCCCGCTGGGCTTTTGATAGGTCGCTCCCCTCTCACCAACTGCTGCTGGCTCTCGATCTCCCGCTGGGCCTTTTATAGGTCGCTCCCCTCTCACCAACTGCCGCTGGCTCTCGATCTCCCGCTGGGCTTTTATAGGCCGCTCCCCTCTCACCAACTGCTGCTGGCTCTTGATCTCCCGCTGGGCTTTTTTTTTATTATAGCTTCCCTCCTCTCCCCTGGGTCTTGCTGTGAGGACAGGATCATAAGAACATAAGAATTAGGAGCAGGGGTAGGCTGATCATCAACCTGAACTCCAATTTCCCGCCCGATCTCCATATCCCTTGATTCCCCATCAGTCCAAAATCTGTCGATCTCAGCCTAGAATATACTCAGAGACTCAGCATCCAAAGCGCTGTGTGGAAGAGAATTCCAAAGATTCACCACCCTCTGAGTGAAGAAATTCCTCCTCACTTCTGTCTTAAATGGCCAACCCCTTATCCTGAGACTGTGCCCCCTGGTTCTAGACTCCCCAGCCAGGGGAAACAACCTCTCAGCATCTACCCTGTCGATGTTTGGCTGTGATTCCCTCGCCTGGCAGTATGACTAGCCTGTCAACACTCACTATCTAAGCTTACACTGTGTTAGCCAGTGGCTCAGTGGGTACCACTCTCGGCTCTGAAGCTGAAGGTTGTAGGTTCAAGTCCTGCACTATTGGGAGGTGCTGTCTTTCGGATGAGACGTTAAAGCGAGGCCCTATTTGCCCTCTCGGGCAGATGTGGAAGATCCCACGGCACTATTCGAAGAAGAGCAGGGGCATTCTCCCCGGTGTCCTGGACAATATTTATCCCTCAACCAACATCACTGAAACAGATTATCCGGTCATTATCACATTGCTGTTTGTGGGAGCTTGCTGTGCGCAAATTGGCTGCTGCGTTTCCCCACATTACAACAGCGACTACAATTCAAAAAGTACTTCATTGGCTGTAAAGTGCTTTGGGATGTCCTAAAATTGTGAAATGCATTTCCCTCCCCCCCCCCCCCCCCCCCCCCATTCATTCTACACAGGAAGGCTTGGTAATGTCAACCATGAACACAGGCCCCAGAATGAGTCAGTACCTCCAGGAGAAATGGGGGGGGGGAGCAAATCTGTATAAAAATATTAGAAATGTAAAAATAATCACTCTTGAAACTGTTTAGCAAGAGTACGCTAATCATTTCTGAAAGAGCTGAATACAGTTGTCTAATTCTTTTGTCCTTAACAGGTTGACATCATGCAGATGTGTATTTTGGAGATGAAAGACAGGCCTGAAAAGCCGCTGTATCACTTGGAACACTATATAGAGGGTAAATACATCAAGTACAACTCCAACTCGGGCTTTGTAAGGGACGAAAATTTCCGCCTTACTCCACAGGTGAGTAATAGATTGGTGATAGTGCAGCACCAATCAGTGTCCTAATCAAAGGCTTCGACAGCAGGTATTCCAGCCAGGTAGCGCCTCATTGCTTCTGCCTGACTGCAGCTAGAATTCTCCGATTCAGAAAAGCGGTGTGCGTGTGTGTAGCATTGCGCTATTTTCAAAGGATGTTCTTGATGTCCCTTGGAATTGATTAACAACAACAACTTGCATTTATATAGCGCCTTTAACATAGTGCAACGTCCCAAGGCGCTTCATAGGAGTATTATGAGATAAAACAATTTGGTCAAAGAGGTAGGTTTTAAGGAACATCTTGAAGGAGAGGTGGTGAGGTTTAGGCAGGGAGTTCCAGACCTTCGGGCCTAATCAACAGAATACATGGCCAGCAATGGTTGAGCAATTATAATCAGGGGTGCTCAGGAGGGCAGAATTAGAGGAGCGCAGACATCTCTGGGGGTTGTGGGACTGGAGGAGATTACAGAGACAGGGAGGGGCGAGGCCATGGAGCGATTCGAAAACAAAGATGAGAATTTTGAAATCGAGGCCTTGCTTAACCGGGAGCCAATGTAGGTCAGTGAGCACAGGGGTGATGGGTGAGCGGGACTTGGTGTGAGTTAGGACACGGGCTGCCGAGTTTTGGATCACCTCTAGTTTACGTAGGGTAGAATGTGGGAGGCCAGCCAGGAGTGTGTTGGAATAGTCAAGTCCAGAGGTAACAGAGGCATGGATTAAAGGAAATTGTTGCCTCTAACTGAAGATCATTCTACCTTTTTCAAAGGGCAAATGTTGGTCATGAAACTTCTCTATGGTGTGATGCCCATGTTGAGTTTTTAAATATTCATATTTTTCAGGATTTAATCTCACTGTATTTTAAAAAGGAGTCATGTTGTGCAATGTGTTTGTATCGTGTTTTCTGTAATGTATTCAGTCTGTGAAATCTGTGGCCAAATATTAGCTCAATGTCTGTGATAAGCATGTGTATGTTTTGAAATGTGGAATATTCCTCTACTGAAATCAAACCCATTAACTAGGTCTCCTTCTGTCATTTCTATATCATTACAGGCATTTAGTCATTTAACCTTTGAACGCTCTGCACACCAGCTGATTGTCGTTGACATCCAGGGAGTGGGAGACCTGTACACAGATCCTCAGATTCATACATTTAGTGGCACAGACTTTGGAGATGGCAACTTGGGTAATGTATTTTTATAAACTAGAGACCAACGCATCTGTGATTAAACTATTCCTTTACTGACCTCAGTTATTTGAACTACTTATAGATTTCAGTGCATGTTTTAATGTAAGAGGTTTGGGTAAAAAAGTAGTTATGCTAAAACTTTACAAATCACTGGTTCGGCCCCAGCTGGAGTATTGTGTCCAATTCTGGGCACCACATGTCAGGAGAGGGTGCAGAAGAGATTTACTAGAATGGTTCCAGAGATGAGGGACTTCAGTTATGTGGAGAGACTGGAGAAGCTGGAATTGCTCTCCTCAGAGCAGAGAAAGATCATAAGAAATAGGAACAGGAGTAAGCCATTTGGCCCCTCGAGCCTGCTCCGCCATTCAATAAAATTGTGGCGGTCCTGATCCTGGCCTCAACTCCACTTCCCTGCCCGCTCCCCAGAGACCCCTAATTATTCAAAAATCTGTCTATCTCCACCTTAAATATATTCAATGACCCAGCCTCCATAGCTCCCTGGGCTAGAGAATTCCAAAGATTCACGACCCTCTGAGAGAAGAAATTCCTCCTCATTTTGTCTTAAATGGGCGACCCCTTATTCTGAAACTATGCCTCTTAGTTCTAGATTCCCCCATGAGGGGAAACATCCTCTCTGCATCTACCCTGTCAAGCCCCCTCAGAATCTTTTATGTTTCAATAAGATCACCTCTCATTCTTCTAAACTCCAATGAGTATTGGCCCAACCTGCTCAACCTTGCTTAATATGGCAACCCCTTCATAGAAACATAGAAAATAGGTGCAGGAACAGGCCATTCAGCCCTTCTAGCCTGCACCGCCATTCAATGAGTTCATGGCTGAACATGAAACTTCAGCACCCCATTCCTGCTTTCTCGCCATACCCCTTGATCCCCCGAGTAGTAAGGACTTCATCTAACTCCCTTTTGAATATATTTAGTGAATTGGCCCCAACCACTTTCTGTGACAGAGAATTCCACAGGTTCACCACTCTCTGGGTGAAGAAGTCTCTCCTCATCTCGGTCCTAAATGGCTTACCCCTTATCCTTAGACTGTGACCCCTGGTTCTGGACTTCCCCAACATTGGGAACATACTTCCTGCATCCAACCTGTCCAAACCCGTCAGAATTTTAAACGTTTCTATGAGGTCCCCTCTCACTCTTCTGAACTCCAGTGAATACAAGCCCAGTTGATCCAGTCTTTCTTGATAGGTCAGTCCTGCCATCCCGGGAATCAGTCTGGTGAATCTTCGCTGCACTCCCTCAATAGCAAGAATGTGCTTCCTCAAGTTAGGAGACCAAAATTGTACACAATACTCCAGGTGTGGCCTCACCAAGGCCCTGTACAACTGTAGCAACACCTCCCTGCCCCTGTACTCAAATCCCCTCGCTATGAAGGCCAACATGCCATTTGCTTTCTTAACCGCTTGCTGTACCTGCATGCCAACCTTCAATGACTGATGTACCATGACACCCAGGTCTCGTTGCACCTTCCCTTTTCCTAATCTGTCACCATTCAGATAATAGTCTGTCTCTCTGTTTTTACCACCAAAGTGGATAACCTCACATTTATCCACATTATACTTCATCTGCCATGCATTTGCCCACTCACCTAACCTATCCAAGTCACTCTACAGCCTCATAGCATCCTCCTCGCAGCTCACACTGCCACCCAACTTAGTGTCATCCGCAAATTTGGAGATACTACATTTAATCCCCTCGTCTAAATCATTAATGTACAATGTAAACAGCTGGGGCCCCAGCACAGAACCTTGCGGTACCCCACTAGTCACTGCCTGCCATTCTGAAAAGTACCCATTTACTCCTACTCTTTGCTTCCTGTCTGACAACCAGTTCTCAATCCACGTCAGCACACTACCCCCAATCCCATGTGCTTTAACTTTGCACATTAATCTCTTGTGTGGGACCTTGTCGAAAGCCTTCTGAAAGTCCAAATATACCACATCAACTGGTTCTCCTTTGTCCACTTTACTGGAAACATCCTCAAAAAATTCCAGAAGATTTGTCAAACATGATTTCCCCTTCACAAATCCATGCTGACTTGGACCCATCATGTCACCATTTTCCAAATGCACTGCTATGACATCCTTAATAATTGATTCCATCATTTTACCCACTACTGAGGTCAGGCTGACCGGTCTATAATTCCCTGTTTTCTCTCTCCCTCCTTTTTTAAAAAGTGGGGTTACATTGGCTACCCTCCACTCGATAGGAACTGATCCAGAGTCAATGGAATGTTGGAAAATGACTGTCAATGCATCCGCTATTTCCAAGGCCATCTCCTTAAGTACTCTGGGATGCAGTCCATCAGGCCCTGGGGATTTATCGGCCTTCAATCCCATCAATTTCCCCAACACAATTTCCCGACTAATAAAGATTTCCCTCAGTTCCTCCTCCCTACTAGACCCTCTGACCCCTTTTATATCCGGAAGGTTGTTTGTGTCCTCCTTAGTGAATACTGAACCAAAGTACTTGTTCAATTGGTCTGCCATTTCTTTGTTCCCCGTTATGACTTCCCCTGATTCTGACTGCAGGGGACCTACGTTTGTCTTTACTAACCTTTTTCTCCTTACATACCTATAGAAACTTTTGCAATCCGCCTTAATGTTCCCTGCAAGCTTCTTCTTGTACTCCATTTTCCCTGCCCTAATCACACCCTTTGTCCTCCTCTGCTGAGTTCTAAATTTCTCCCAGTCCCCAGGTTCGCTGCTATTTCTGGCCAATTTGTATGCCACTTCCTTGGCTTTAATACTATCCCTGATTTCCTTAGATAGCCACGGTTGAGCCACCTTCCCTTTTTTATTTTTACGCCAGACAGGAATGTACAATTGTTGTAATTCATCCATGCGGTCTCTAAATGTCTGCCATTGCCCATCCACAGTCAACCCCTTAAGTATCATTCGCCAATCTATCCCAGCCAATTCACGCCTCATACCTTCAAAGTTACCCTTCTTTAAGTTCTGGACCATGGTCTCTGAATTAACTGTATCATTCTCCATCCTAATGCAGAATTCCACCATATTATGGTCACTCTTCCCCAAGGGGCCTCGCACAATGAGATTGCTAATTAGTCCTCTCTCATTACACAACACCCAGTCTAAGATGGCCTCCCCCCTAGTTGGTTCCTCGACATATTGGTCTAGAAAACCATCCCTTATGCACTCCAGGAAATCCTCCTGCACCGTATTGCTTCCAGTTTGGCTGGCCCAATCTATGTGCATATTAAAGTCACCCATTATAACTGCTGTACCTTTATTGCATGCACCCCTAATTTCCTGTTTGATGCCCTCCCCAACATCACTACTACTGTTTGGAGGTCTGTACACAACTCCCACTAACGTTTTTTGCCCTTTGGTGTTCTGCAGCTCTACCCATATAGATTCCACATCATCCAAGCTAATGTCTTTCCTAACTATTGCATTAATCTCCTCTTTAACCAGCAATGCTACCCCACCTCCTTTTCCTTTTATTCTATCCTTCCTGAATGTTGAATACCCCTGGATGTTGAGTTCCCAGCCCTGATCATCCTGGAGCCACGTCTCCATAATCCCAATCACATCATATTTGTTAACATCTATTTGCACAGTTAATTCATCCACCTTATTGCGGATACTCCTTGCATTAAGACACAAAGCCTTCAGGCTTGTTTTTTTAACACCCTTTGTCCTTTTAGAATTTTGCCGCACAGTGGCCCTTCCTGTTCTCCGACCCCCCACCCCCCCCATCTCCCCTCCGTCTCCTGCCTCTGCCTCCCTTTTGTCTCCCTCTGTCTCCCTGCATTGGTTCCCATCCCCCTGCAATATTAGTTTAACTCCTCCCCACTAGCAAACACTCCCCCCTAGGACATTGGTTCCGGTCCTGCCCAGGTGCAGACCGTCCAGTTTGTACTGGTCCCACCTCCCCCAGAACCGGTTCCAATGCCCCAGGAATTTGAATCCCTCCCTGCTGCACCACTGCTCAAGCCACGTATTCATCTGCGCTATCCTGCGATTCCTACTCTGACTAGCACGTGGCACTGGTAGCAATCCCGAGATTACTACTTTTGAGGTCCTACTTTTTAATTTAGCTCCTAGCTCCTTAAATTCGTTTCGTAGGACCTCATCCCTTTTTTTACCCATGTCGTTGGTACAAATGTGCACCACGACAACTGGCTGTTCTCCCTCCCATTTCAGAATGTCCTGCACCCGCTCCGAGACATCCTTGACCCTTGCACCAGGGAGGCAACATACCATCTTGGAGTCTCGGTTGCGGCCGCAGAAACGCCTATCTATTCCCATCACAATTGAATCCCCTATCACTATCGCGCTCCCACTCTTTTTCTTGCCCTCCTGTGCAGCAGCGCCAGCCACGGTGCCATGAACTTGGCTGCTGCTGCCCTCCCCTGATGAGTCATCCCCCCCAACAGTACTCAAAACGGTGTATCTGTTTTGCAGGGGGATGACCACAGGGGACCCCTGCACTACCTTCCTTGCACTGCTCTTCCTGCTGATCTTCCATTCCCTATCTGGCTGTGGACCCTTCTCCTGCGGTAAGACCAACTCACTACACGTGATACTCACGTCATTCTCAGCATCGTGGATGCTCCAGAGTGAATCCACCCTCAGCTCCAATTCCGTAACGCGGACCGTCAGGAGCTCGAGGCTGACACACTTCTCACACACATAGTCGTCAGGGACACCGGAAGTGTCCCTGAGTTCCCACATGGCACAGGAGGAGCATATCACGTGACCGATCTCTTCTGCCATGCCTTAACCCTTAGATACTCTTAAATTGGTAATAACAATGTTACAGTTCACTTACTGATATAAAAAACAAAAAGAAAAGCTACTCACCAATCACCAGCCAATCACTTACCCCATCTCAGGAATTAACCTCATGAACCTTCTCTGAACTGCCTCCAATGCAAGTATACCCCTCCTTAAATATGGAGACCAAAACTGTACGCAATACTCCAGGTGTGGTCTCACCAACGCCCTGTATAGTTGTAGCGGGACTTTCCTGCTTTTATACTTGCAATAAAGGCCAACATTCCATTTGCCTTACTGATTACATAGAAACATAGAAAATAGGTGCAGGAGCAGGCCATTCAGCCCTTCGAGCCTGCACCGCCATTCAATGAGTTCATGGCTGAACATGAAACTTCAGTACCCCATTCCTGCTTTCTCGCCATAACCCTTGATCCCCCGAGTAGTAAGGACTTCATCTAACTCCCTTTTGAATATATTTAGTGAATTGGCCTCAACTACTTTCTGTGGTAGAGAATTCCACAGGTTCACCACTCTCTGGGTGAAGAAGTTTCTCCTCATCTCGGTCCTAAATGGCTTACCCCTTATCCTCAGACTGTGACCCCTGGTTCTGGACTTCCCCAACATTGGGAACATTCTTCCTGCATCCAACCTGTCCAAACCCGTCAGAATTTTAAACGTTTCCATGAGGTCTCCTCTCATTCTTCTGAACTCCAGTGAATACAAGCCCAGTTGATCCAGACTTTCTTGATAGGTCAGTCCCGCCATCCCGGGAATCAGTCTGGTGAATCTTCGCTGCACTCCCTCAATAGCAAGAATGTTCTTCCTCAAGTTAGGAGACCAAAACTGTACACAATACTCCAGGTGTGGCCTCACCAAGGCCCTGTACAACTGTAGCAACACCTCCCTGCCCCTGTACTCAAATCCCCTCGCTATGAAGGCCAACATGCCATTTGCTTTCTTAACCGCCTGCTGTACCTGCATGCCAACCTTCAATGACTGATGTACCATGACACCCAGGTCTCGTTGCACCCTCCCTTTTCCTAATCTGTCACCATTCAGATAATAGTCTGTCTCTCTGTTTTTACCACCAAAGTGGATAACCTCACATTTATCCACATTATATTTCATCTGCCATGCATTTGCCCACCTGATTGCTGTACCTGATTGCTAACTTTTTGTGTTTCATGTAAAGAACCCCCAGATCCCTCTGTACTGCAGCATTTTGTAATCTCTCCCCATTTAAATAGTGATTTGTTTTTTTATTTTTCCTACCAAAGTGAATAACCTCACATCTTCCCACATTATACTCCATCTGCTAAACTTTTGCCCACTCACTGAGCCTACCTATATCTGTTTGTAGATTCTTTACGGCCTCCTCACAACTTGCTTTCCCACCTATCTTTGTATCATCAGCAAATTTGGCTACGTTACATTCGGTCCCTTCATTCAAGTCATTAATATAAATTGTAAATAGTTGAGGCCCCAGCACTGATCCCTGTGGCACCCCACTAGTCACTGTTTGCCAACCTGAAAATGACCCATTTATCCCGACTCTCTGTTTTCTGTTAGTTAGCCAATCCTCTATCCATGCTAATATATTACCCCCTACCCCTTGAGCTCTTACCTTGTGCAGTAACCTTTTATGTGGCACCTTATCGAATGCCTTCTGAAAATCCAAATACGTGACATCTGCTGGTTCCCCTTTATCCACCCTGTTCTTTACATCCTCAAAGAACTCCAGCAAATTTGTCAAACATGATTTCCCTTTCATAAAACCATGCTGACTCTGACTGCATTTTGATTTTCTAAATGTCCTGCTACTACTTCCTTAATGATGGACTCCAACATTTTCCCAATGACAGATGTTAGTCTAACTGGTCTATAGTTTCCTGCTTTCTGTCTCCCTCCTTTCTTAAATAGGGGCGTTACATTTGCAGTTTTCCAGTCCGCTGGGCCCTCTCCAGAATCCAGGGAATTTTGGTAGATTACAACCAATGCATCCACTGTCTCTGCAGCCACTTCTTTTAAGACCCTAGGATGCAGGCCATCAGGTCCAGGGGACTTGTCCACCTTTAGTCCTATTAGTTTGCCTCGAACTTTTTCTCGAGTGATAGTTTTAAGTCGTCCCCCCCCCACCCCCTCTCCACTAGCCCCTTGATTATCCATTATTGGGATGTTTTTAGTGTCTTCTACTGTGAAGAATGATACAAAATATTTGTTCAAAGTCGCCACCATTTCTCTGTTTCCCATTATTAATTCTCCCGTCTCATCCTCTAAGGGACCAACATTTACTTTAGCTACTCACTTCCTTTTTATATACCTGTCGAAGCTCTTACTGTTTTTATATTTCTTGCTAATTTACTCTCATATGCTATCTTCTCTGCCTTTATCATTTTTTTAGTCATTCTTTGCTGGTTTCTAAAAATTTCCCAATCCTCTGTCCTTCGCAACATTATATACCTTTGTTTTCAATTTGATACCATCCTTTACTTCCTTAGTTAGCCACGGATGTTTCATCTTCTCGTAGAGTCTTTCTTTCTCACTGGAATATATCTTTGCTGAGAGTTATGAAATATCTCCTTAAATGTTTGCCACTGCGTTTCTACCGTCTTACCCTTTAATATATTTTCCCAGGCCACTTTAACCAACTCTGCCTTCATACCTTTGTAATTACCTTTATTTAAATTCAGGACACAAGTTTGAGAACTAACTTTCTCATCCTCAAACTGAATTTGAAATTCTACCATGCTATCATCACTCTTCCCAAGAGGATCCTTCACTACGAGGTCATTAATTAATCCAGACTCGTTACACATTACCAGATCTAGAATAGTCTGCTCCCTGGTTGGTTCCACAACATATTGTTCCAAGAAACCATCCCGCATACACTCTATGAACTCTTCCTCAAGGCTACCTTTGTCAATTTGATTT
Source organism: Pristiophorus japonicus (assembly GCF_044704955.1). Taxonomy (NCBI): domain Eukaryota; kingdom Metazoa; phylum Chordata; class Chondrichthyes; family Pristiophoridae; genus Pristiophorus; species Pristiophorus japonicus. Next base: position 111,948,313 of record NC_091991.1, on the reverse strand, counting down.
GTCCATTACCATACCTTTCTTACAAGCCTCCATTATTTCTTGATTTATACTCTGTCCTACAGTGTAGCTACTGTTAGGGGGCCTGTAGACCACTCCCACCAGTGACTTCTTTCCGTATTATTTCTTATCTCTACCCAAACTGATTCTATATCTTGATCTTCTAAATCAATATCATTTCTCACCACTGCACTGATCTCATCCCTTATTAACAGAGCTACCCCACCTCCTTTTCCTTTCTGCCTATCCTTACGAAATGGCAAATACCCCTGAATATTCAGTTCCCAGCCTTGGTCACCTTGCAACCACATCTCTGTAATGGCAATCAGATCATACCCATTTATTTCTATTTGTGCCGTCAACTCATCTATCTTGTTACGAATGCTTTGTATGTTCAGGTATAGAGCTTTTAATTTTGTCTTATGTGTATATGCTTTGTCCCTTCCTGTCACACTCTGGTTATCATTGCCCTTCTCGCTATCCTGCACTTTCGCCTTCTCCTTTCCCTTTGACTTTTTAAATTTCTGCTCACCGGATCTCCCCCGCCACCATTTGGTTTAAAGCCCTATCTACAGCCCTAGTTATTCGATTTGCCATTACACTGGCCCCAGCATGATTCAAATAAAGTCAGTCCCAACGGAACAGCGCCCTCCTATCCCAGTACTGGTGCCAGTGCCCCATGAATTAAAACCCATTCCTCCCACACCAGTCTTTGAGCCATGCGTTCATCTCTCTGATCCTATGCAAATTTGCTCGTGGCTCAGATAATAATCCAGAGATTGTTACCTTTGTAGTTCTGCTTTTTACTTTAGTCCCTAGCTGCTCATACCCCCTCAGTTTGTCCTACCTATGTCATTGGTACCTACGTGGACCATGACAACTGGATCTTCCCCCTCCCACTCCCAAGTTCCTCTCCAGCCCTGAGATGTCCTTAACCCTGGCACCGGGCAGGCAACGCAGTCTTTGGGACTCATGCTCTCGGCTGCAGAAAACATTACCTATCCCCCTAATGATACTGTGCCCTACCACTACCACATTTCTTTTTACTCCCCCCACTTGAATGGCCCCCTGTACCACGGTGCTGTGGTCAGTTTGCTCATCCTCCCTGCAGTCCCTGCTCTCGTCCACATGGGGAGTAAGAGCCTCGAACCTGTTGGACAAGAGCAAGGGTCGAGGCTCCTCCATCACTACCTCCTGGATCCCCTTACCTGCCTCACTCGTAGTCACACCTTCCTGTCCCTGACCACAGACCAAATCTGAATTATTTAACTTCAGGGATGTGACTCTGCTGGAGCACAGCGTCCAGATAATTCTCCCCCTCCCTGATGTATCGCAGTGTTTGACGTTCCTCGAGCAGCCAACACTTGCTACTGATGTAGTCGCGATGGCCCTCAATGGTGTCCATCAGCTCCCACATGCTGCAGCAGTAACACATTGCCTTCCCAGCCATCTTGAATATATTTTATTTAATTAAGTTTTGAAGTTACTAATGTTTAGTTTTTAATCCCGGCTCTTAATTTAAACCAATGTCCAAGAAAAAGCGAGAAATACTGACCAACCAATCACCTCCCTGCTTCCCTGTGGCGTCACGCTTTGATGTCTTTTTACTTCTCTCACTCACAGGTCGGTTGGTGCTGTTTGGGCTCCGGACTCCTCCCTGGGCTCTGCAGCTCTCGAGCTGTCGATACTGGCTCCCTTTAAGTCAAGGAGAGACTTGATAGAGGTGTTCAAAATCATGGCAGGTGGCAGCCCTGTGCTACCTCATTCTCGTGTGGTTCCTGGGCAGTGAGTAATGGCATGTGATTCAACTGTGAGCGTTTCCCCCTCAGTCGGCCATGGGCACTGAAGCCAATTGCTGCACTTCCACTATGGTCCCAGCTGAGCTCATCTAATTCAGGACAGATTGTGGATTGAGCCTGGGTCTTTCTTGGTCGGTACAGCTCAGCACTGTACTGCGCCACATGGTGTCCTAACCCAGTGAACCATTAGACAGCCCACAGTGTGAAACAATAGGGTCTTCATTCTGGGAGAGTGTTGTACTGATGCTGTACTTTTCACCACAGGTGTGCGAGGGATGGCCTTGTTTTTTCATTCTCATGCCTGCAACAGTATTTGTACGAAAATGGGACTTTCGCCATTTGATATGTCTCTTAATGAAAATGAAGCATTGGAACAGGCGCAGAATCTACTGGTTAGTGCTTCGCTAGTCTGTTTGTGTCCCTTCCTTCCTCTCCTGAAAACAATGACTCTTGCTAGATTACAATTGTGGTATCTGACCGGGGGACCCAGACTGTAAACATTGAGGGCATCTCAGCCCAGACAGCCACAAACACGCACTTTCCAACAGGGATAGCCATTGGGAGCGGCAAGCCAGGCTGACTTTATTTTTCCCCAGCCCGGGGCACCAATTGTAACGTCCTTACTGATGCCTCCGTCCACACTGAGGGTTAGGCTTCGGCCTGCAAGGCTCACTATCACATTGGATGATGGTTTTATCTTGGAGAACTTGCGTTTATCCAGCGCCTTTCTTGAACTCAGACTTGCTTTTATATAGTGCCTTTATCGTGGAAAACAGTCCGAGATGTAATCAGACACAAATGGACGTCAAGGCAAAGGAAGAGATATTAGAATGGATGCCCAAAAACTTTGTCAAAGAAATAAGTTTCAAGGAGGATCACAGAGGAGAGGGGGAGGTGTTTAGGATAGGAATTTCAAAGTGTGGGGTTCAGATGGCTGACTGCATGGCTACCTGTGATGGAGCAAAGGGAATGTGTCCACTAGATGTCAGAATCGGAATAATAGAGAGTTATGGGGCAAAGTGTTTGTAGGGTTGCAGGAGGTTGCAGAGACAGGGAGGGGCTGAGACCATGGAGGGGCCTGATAGGTGGATGAGAATTTTAAATTGGAGACATTGATGGGGGAAGGAGCCAAATGAGGTTAAATGGCGCACCCAAGAAGGTTGGTCACTGGCCCGCGGATTCATCAGTCGGATACGGCTTGGTGTGGGATAGAGCAGCAGAGCTTTGGTTGAGCTGAATTTTATGGAGAGTGGAAGATGTGAGGCCAGCCAGGAGAGCATTGGAATAGTGGAGTCTGGAGGTGACGGACATGGATGAGGGTTTCGGCAGCAGATGGGCTGACGGGCGATGTTACGGAGGCAGCACTGAGCTGCCTGAGTGAGAAAACAAATGTGTAACTAATTAGCAGTGATTGGGGCTTTCCTAAATAAGAAAATATACATTGCATGAAGTAACCCTGTAACCAGTTCAGTGGAAATCCGACTAGTAAAATGTCCTTCCGGTTTCTTGACGTACATTTTGTTTCTCACCTATGTGCAACTGGGTGCACATCTTGGAATAAATAAGCTTCTGACTTCCTTGAATCAGAAAACAGCAAAAACAGTCCTTCGAGGCACAGAGGAAGTGTGTGGCAGCACTCGGGTGAGGACCATCTCCGGCTCCAGACCTCCCATTCTTACACGACTCTCCGAGACCTCTGCAGATGAAAATATGAGCGACAGCACATTCGACTCTCTCCCCTGCTCCCCATCGTCTTGGTGGAGTCCTAAGGAAGACCTGCTGGGCCAATCTCCGATGGGTAAATCCCTTTTTTTTTTGCAAGTGCTTTGTTAAACCATAGCTTGGGTGATTGGGGCTATTTTTAGTGTTTGGGGACCACTGGTGCTCTGCAGTAGGTTTATAATTTGCTCGGAGAACATTTTTATCAGATAAGAGTATCAAGGAATACGGAGCAAATGCAGGTAACTGGGTTGAGGTACAGATCAGCCATGATTTAATTGAATGGCAGAACAGGCTCAAGGCGCTGAATGGCCTATGCCTGTTCCCATGCCCCTCATGTATTTGATATGAGGATATATAACGAGCGGCAGGTCGGGGCCATAAAAGGAGCGGAGGTGGGTGGCCTGGGAGCAGTGTGGAGGCATACTACTTCAGGAGCAGCGCGAGCTGGTGCAGGAGGGCGACGGCAGCGAAGTGTGATGTCATCAAGGTCCAGGTCGGTGATTGGAGCGTGGGCAGGTACAGCAGGAGGGGCGAAGGAGCAGCGAGAGACTGTGGAGGGATGTGATCGGGGCCCAGGGGAGGCGCGAGTTCGGGGCCTGGGGCCCAGGGGCAGCACGGGCCTGCGCACTAGGCCCGTGCAGCATTGCAGGCCTCCAGTCGTCTTGGGTAATCCTTGCCACTGGACCAAGACTTAGCTCTGCCAAGCTCGTGTGGTGGCTGGTGTGCAACGGCCAACACGTTAAAAAAATCCACGCACAGACATCTTCCACCCTTCAGGATGTAGTTTGGTTCCTTCATTCGAAACACCTGTGAACTCGTCCTTTTTTGGCATGGAACCAAGTGATCCTCGTTTCGAGGGACTGCCTATGATGATGATGATATAACGAGGCTATCAGCCAACTGGCAGCAGATTGTTAACAGTATTTTTACATTGCGTCAATATTGGAAGTGGCCATTCCCCTTTCACGATCCTCATTCAATGGAACTCTTCCGTAGAATTGAGTTGGGAGGCGTTTGGGCTTTGTAATGTACAGTTTTAAAGAAAGCTGTAGACTGTAAGAACTTTTTTTTTCTTCTCCATTTCGCCCTTCCTCCCCTCGCCCATCTCTCTGCTTGAGTTTTCTGTCGACCTTTGGTTAAGGTCCGGAATATTGCTTAAAGTGACTGGATAAGTCCAATTCCATTTTCATTACATGGAATCATTGGGATTTTAAACTGATGTGTTAGGGGTTACATTCCACAGTCTCTGTTTTCCACGATTAAGTTAAGGTGCTTCGAATGATCTGCAGCACTCACACCCTTGTTTCTTTTAGGTTGGACAGTGTTTAATGAAGTTTATAATCTGGAAGATGAGCACAGTGATTCATTGGCAGAGAGAAAGGTAATAAATATATATATATATAAAATTGTGGCTGCTCTATTACATCCCATGTAGTTTTGCACTTTTAGAATGATCTTTTAGAATTCATCTTTTAGAAGTAACTACAAGTAGCAAGGTAACATATGGTGTTAACACACATGTACACACCCTCTGCCTCTATCTCTTACAATGAATCAAGATTGCAGATAAATACATTCAGGTATATACATTCGCGTCCCATATATTTGTTTTATTGTGCCTTGTTCTTGAGTGCCAACAGCAAGTCCATGGAATCAAAGGACAGTAAATGGCCAAAAGAATTGGTACCTAACTATAAACTTCCAAAGTTCTCTAGATTCAGGAACCGTTCCTTTAGATTGGAAAATTGCGCGTCACTCCGCTATTTAAGAATGGCAAGAGAGGAAAACCAGGGAATTATAGACCAGTTATCTGTTGTCGGGAAATTGCTAGAGTCTATAATTAAGGATAGGGTGACTGCACACCTCAAATTTTCCATTGATCAGAGAGAGCTATCATGGATTCATGAAAGATAAGTCATGCCTGACAAACTTGATTGAATTTTTTGAGGAGGTGATTAAAGTAGTGGACAGGGGAATGTCTATGGATGTTATTTATATGGACTTCCACAGGGCATTTGATAAAGTCCCTCATAAGAGACTGTTAACTTAGGTGGAAGCCATGGAATCGAAGGCAAATTATTGACATGGTTCGTAAAATTGGCTGAGCGACAGGAGACGGGCAGCAGGGTTATTGGGTAGGTACTCTCATTGGCAGGATGTGACTAATGATGTCCCACAGGGATCTGTGTTGGGGCCTCAACTATTCACAGTATTTATTAATGACTTTAGATGATGGCGTAGAAAGTCATATATCCAAATTTGCCAATAACACAAAGATAGGCAGCATTGTAGGCAGTGTAGAGGGAAGCATAAAATTACAAAGAGATATTGTCAGGTTAAGTGAATGGATAAAACTGTGGCAAATGGATTTCAATGTAGGCAAATGTGAGGTCATCCACTTTGGAGCTAAAAAGGATAGAACAGGGTATTTTCTAAATGGTGATAGGCTAAAAGCGGTGGGGGTCCAAACAGACTTTGGGGTTCATTAAATGGGAGATCATTAAATGTCATGAACAAGTACAGAAAATAACTTAAAAGGCCTTTATATCTAGAGGACTAGAATACAAGGGGGTAGAAGTTATGCTGTGACTGTACAAAACCCTGGTTAGACCACACCTGGAGCACTGAGAGCAGTTCTGGGCACCACACCTTAGGAAGGATATATTGGCCTTGGAGGGAGTGCAGTGTAGGTTTACCAGAATGATACCTGGACTACAAGGGTTAAGTTACGAGGCAAGATTAAACAAATTAGGGTTGTATTTCCTAGAAGTTAGAAGGTTTAAGGGTTGATCTGATTAAAGTTTTCACTATATTAAGAGGAACAGATAGGGTAGATCTGATCCAGTACAGCTACAACACTTGCATCTACCCGACAATGTGGAAAACTACCCAGGTATGTTCTGTCCGTAAAAAGCAGGACAAATCCAATCCGGCCAATTACCGCCCCATTAGTCTACTCTTAATCATCAGCAAAGTGATGGAAGGTGTCGTTGATAGTGCTATTAAGCGGCACTTGCCAATAACACTGCACTGGAGTGTCAGCCTAGATTTATGTGCTCAAGTCCCTGGGGTGGGATTTGAACCCACAACCTTCTGACTCAGAGGTGCGTGTGCTACCCACTGAACCACAGCTGACAAGTCAGGAGTGTGATGGAATACTCTCCATCTGGATGAGTGCAGCTCCAACAACACTCAAAAAGCTCGACACCATCCAGGACAAAGCAGCCGCTTGATTGGCACCCCATCCACCACCTTCAACATTCACTCCCTCCACCACCGGCGCACCGTGGCTGCAGTGTGTACCATCTACATGATGCACTGCAGCAACTCACCAAGGCTTCTTTGGCAGCATCTCCCAAACCCGCGACCTCTACCACCTAGAAGGACAAAGGCAGCAGGCGCATGGGAACACCACCATCTCCACGTTCCCCTCCAAGTTACACACCATCCTGACTTGGAAATATATCGCCGTTCCTTCATCACTGGGTCAAAATCCTGGAACTCCCTCCCTAACAGCACTGTGGGAGCATCTTCACCACACGGACTGCAGCGGTTCAAGAAGGCGGCTCACCACCACCTTCTCAAGGGCAGTTAGGGATGGGCAATAAATGCTGGCCCTACCACTGACGCCCACATCCCGGAATGAATTTTTAAAAAGATAGAGAGAAACTATTTCTGCTAGTTGGGGATTGTAGGACGAGGGGCATAGTCTAAAAATTGGAGCCAAACTTTTCAGGAGTGAAATTAGGAAATACTTCGACACAAAGGGTGATAGAAGTTTGGAACTCTCTTCCACAAATGGCAATTGATGCTGGATCAATTGTTAATTTTAAATCAGAGATTGATAGCTTTTTGTTAACTAAAGGTATTAAGGGATATGGGCCAAAGTGGGGTATATGGAGTCAGATCACAGATCAGCCATCATCTCATTGAATAGCAGAGCAGGCTTGAGGGGCTCAATGGCCTACTCCTGTTCCTATGTTCCAATCAGACATTTTGTCCAAACTCATTTGGTGCAGTGGAGTGATAAAACTAATCTCCACCACCTCTCCGTCCTCATAAGTGAGTGTGATTTTTTTTTTTTTAAACCAGGTTTACATAGCCGTTTAGCTGTTTGTTTCAGCAGAGCACTTGCACTGTACTTGGATCAGGAAGTAACTAAAAGGAAACTGTTTTTGTACATCCACTTGTGCTATCCCAAACTACAATTTAACTTCCTCTTTTGCCACTTGCCTTGCTTAATGTCGCACAACCGTTTCAGCGCATGATTTCGAGGACTGCAACTGAGCCTCCTTTGTGACCGTTTTCCTTTCCTGCTCCCAGATATCTGAAAGCGGTGGTGACAGTGGATGCCCTAGTGAGCGGAGGAGTGAATTGGAAGGAGAGCCTGCAGATCGGGTAATGAACAACATTCCATCATCATCACCATAAAAGATAATGGGCTGGAGTTTCGGCTTTTGAGATTTCGGGGCGGTTAATACCACCTGGAAAAAGTTTGCGCCCTCGTCTGCCAAATTCGGCAAAAAACGAGGTTCCATGATCGGGGCACAAAATCAGGCATTACTCAAGGAAGTTTTTGTACCCCAACTGAAAATCACCACGTTGAAAAAGTTTTGTTGATTTAAGGAACTTCATTGCTGCTCAGTGCCCTGCATCATAATGTTGCATATTGTCTGGTTTTATTTTGGTGCTGGGGGGGAATTTATGATTCATCCATTGCCTTTGGTGTCTTGTGTATCATTCCAACCTTCACTGGAGATGTGCCTTTATGTCCAGTATTAGCTCCATCCCTCAGTTTCCTCCATTTAGGAGAACTGGTCCATTATGAGTGGAGACGTGCGACTCTAGGTCCAGCAGCATCTCCATGCTGCCTCCCTCGTGGATGGTGGTAGCGGAGCGGTGCGTGACAATGATCTCAGTGAACCTAGACCGCGGGGCAGTCATTTTTGCGCCTCCGCAAAGCATGAGCCGAATTTGCCAGCCGGGCGGCAAAAGCTGGACGCCCGGCATTGCGCCTAGATCCACCATTTACCGCCACTCTGGGGCGCAAACTGTGGTGCAACCAAGCCGAAAATCCAGCCCATATATGAAAGGGGTTTGATGGAGTAGACGTAGAGAAAATGTTTACACTTGTGGGGTTGTCCAAAACTAGAGGTCATAAATATCAGATAGTCATTAATAAATCCAATAGGGAACTCAGGAAGAACTCCTTCACCCAGAGAGTGGTGAGAATGTGAAATGCACTACCACAGGGAGGAGTTGAGACGAATAGCGTGGATGTATAAAAGAAGAAATGAATAGAAGGATATACTGATGGGGTGGGAGGAGGCTAGTGTGGAGCATAAACGCCAGTATAGACCAGTTGGGCTGAATGGCCTGTTTCTGTGCGATAGACTCTTATGTAATCCCTTCTACATCCACACAGACTGCTGTTTCAACAATAGATCTTTAACAAATCTCCCCGCCCCCCCCTCATCCCTCCCCGTGATGATTGTGCTATGGGATTTCAAAACTGCAAAGTCAAGAGAATCACAGTAGCATCATCACATAGCGGAAATCTGGAACTCACTCCCAAAGATGCTGTTGAGGCTGCGGGGTCAATTGAAATTGTCAAAACTGAGATTGATAAATTTTTGAGGCAAGGGGTAGTAAGGGTTAGGGAACTAAGATGCGTAGGCGGAGTTAAGGGACAGATAAAATTAAATGGTGGAACAGTCTCGAGGGGCTGAATGGCCTCTTCGTGTTCCAAATGCAGGAACCTATCGGTTTATCAGTTCTGCATCATTATATAAACTACTGAAGAACAGCACTCAAGTGAAGCACATTGTTTTAATTTATAACCCCTTTTAAAGCAAGCTTGTCTTGCGTAGACAAAGTTTAAAAAATGCTGACCTGCATATTTTAGTTTAGCAAATGTAAGTACTCACCTTCGGCCCAAGTTTCGGCCTCAGTTGCTCCTGATTTTTTGGAGCAACTGGTGTAGAACGGAGTATCTTAGAAATTAAAATTCTCGGCATTTAGTTTGCTCCAGTTCTAGTCAGTTAGAACAGTTTCACTTTGGAACAGAATTTTTTTTCAAAAGGGGGCGTGTCCGGCCACTTACGCCTGTTTTCAAAGTTTCGGCAGTGAAAACTTACTCCAAACTAACTTAGAATGGAGTAAGTGATGATTTTTGTACGCTCGAAAAAACCTTGTCTACACTTTAGAAAATCAGGCGTAGGTTACAAATCAGGCGTAGGGAATGGGGGGGGGGGGGGTTTAAAGGGAAGTTTACAAACATTAAACACTTCAGTTTTACAAATAAAGAGCCATCATCAATAATAAATGATAAAAACATCAATAAATCAACCAATAAATCAATCAAAAAAAATTAATAAGAAATAATTTTTTGTTAAAAAAATCAATAAATAAAACATTTTCTACTTACCGACTGCAGCACCGGGAGCCCTCCAACAGTGTGCTGGGATGCCCCCCCACAGTGTGTCTCTGTCAGTGTCTCTATCTCTCTGTCTGTGTGTGTGTGTGTCTCTTATTCTCTGTCTGTCAGTGTCTGTGTTTCTGACAGTGAGGGGAGGGAGAGAGGGGGGCAGGGGGAGGGGAGGGAGGCAAAGAGGGGGGAGAAGGGGAAGGGGGGGAGAAGGAGGGGGGGGAGGCTGAATGGAGGGGGGGGAAGGAGAAGGGTGGGGGAGGCTGAACGGGCCGGGCCCGACGGCCGGGCCCAAGACTTCGGGCAGGGCCCGTCCCCAGCACCAGATTTACAGGTAGGTGGCGTCGGGTCCGGGGTCGGGAGCGCGGGTCGGATCGGGTCGGGTCGGGGCCGGTCCGGGGGGGGGCGCGGTTGGGTGCACGGGTCGGAGGGGAAGGGGAGTAGGGTCGGGTCCGGGGGCGGGGGAAGCTGGAGTCGAGTCAGGTCGGGAGGAAGCAGGAGCTGGGCGTGGGAGGAGCCTTATTCATGCAGCCCCAGTGAGGCCATTCGGCCAGGGCTAGGGGCTGCGGCAAACATTTTTGGGCACCTGAAGCTACTGCACATGCGCGCCCACTGTAGCGCGCATGTGCAGATGTCCCGGCCCTGTTTTCAGCGCAGGGACCTAGCTCCGCCCCCAACTGCTCGTGCTGCGTCGCGCCGAGGGCCAGAGGACCAGCAGGGAGCCGGAGAATCTGGAAGTTTTTTTTAGGCGCACTTTGTGGCGCGAAAAACGGGTGTCCAGGTCGGGGCTGCGCCGTTCTAGGCACGGCCCGAAACTTGGGCCCCTTGTGTGGTTAATACTCAGTAAGTTTTAGCTGCAACCAAATATACTTAATAGCATCCACTCATTGCATTCTCTAATGTCCTCTTGTTTTACAATTCTGTTCAGATGAATTCAAATATGCGACGATATTGCGAATCTGATGAAGACAGTATTCGAAGGGTACGTAGAGTGGTGTGCAAGCAGAGGGGTTTGTTCATCAATTTCTTTCTGGACTTTCAGTTCTCTTCCAGTGCACACTTACTGATATGTATACTTTTGTTACAAGTTTTCTATTTGTTTTATTTTTTAACCCCTGGTTTCTTACCTTATTGTTCTTAATCAGGGAAGTGCAAGCCCCAATGTGTGCCAACCCTTAATCATCATCAGACACGGTCATAGGACTCAACCGGTGATCATGCATGATAGCTTGACCCTTGCCATTTATTGTGTTTGTGTGCGTTTTGCTACTGCATGATGTATATTGATGTAATGCAGTATGCTTCCTCTGTTTGCCCAGTGGGTATAGGCACCACCAGCTGTACTAGTAAACCATAGAGGCCAGTTCAGAGAAGCTTCACAAGGTTGATTCCTGGGATGAAGGGGTTGGCTTATGAAAAAAGGTTGGGCCTATATTTATTGGAATTTAGAAGAATGAGAGGTGATCTTACTGAAACGTATAAGATTCTGAGGGGTAGATGCAGAGAGGATGTTTCCCCTCGTGAGGGAATCTAGAACTAGGGGGCATAGTTTCAGAATAAGGGGTCTCCCATTTAAAACAGAAATGAGAAGGAATTTCTTCTCTGACGGTTGTGAATCTTTGGAATTCTCTACCCCAAAGAACTGTGGAGGCTGGGTCATTGAATATATTTAAGGTGGAGATAGACAGATTTTTTAATGATAAGGGAGTCAAGGGTTATAGGGAGTGGAGTTGAAGCCAAGATCAGATCAGATCCTCTCAGCTGGGGTAACCGTAAGAGGTGCTCGAACTGTTTCCCTCTCGGGCCAGGGAGGGGGTTAATCAGCCACACTCGGTGCTTGTGAACAGATGCCAGGTCAGGACGGGATTGTCTTTTCTCAAGTGACCACTTCCGCCCTCACACGTGAAGTTACCAGAGAGCTGCTGTTATTCGTGGAACTGTGTCACAGCCACGGCTGGTGTCTTCAGGAGAGGGAGAGGAAACATTGGTGGGAGCAATTACAGTCCGAATAATTCCCTGAAGTTACACCTGTATATTACAGCCTGGTAACAGAGCTTTTCTTGCTAAATATACTCAAGAGTCTGTTCAAGCAGGTGGTTAATGGAATGTCTTAGAAATAGCATTGTTCGCTTGTACAATTGCAATATCAATGATTTTACTCTGTGATTGTGTTTGCACATGTAATTTCAACAAAGGTCTGCAGTGCACAACATGCAATTGGTAAAGCAAGCAATCTGTTTCCCAAACCTGATGAGTGAATGCGTCACTGTATGTAGGTCTGCAGTGTGCAGAGTGACAAACTTTGCTGACAGAGATTCAAAGCCAGCGCATTTATGTACCATGTGACTCTCTGTCGTTCAGGATCAACACAATGAAGACAAATGGAACCATTATCACACGTCCAGGGCGCACATGCACCGGCCCTCGTGTGTGGCTGTCGAGGTGGAGCGACTTAATGCCATCAAGCAGGAAAAGAAAATAGGGAAGTCCATACTGGGCAAGGTAATTCTAAACCGACGGGAATCCTCTGGCCCAGAGAGTGAGTTATCACAGATGTGTACTTTGCACAGTTCAGTATGGTATATGGTACTTTAATCTTGCCACTGCCTCATGTTACCAAACTGTTGTGCCAGTAATGAAGAGAACATCAACTTTAAAATACAGGTTCTCTGGAGACCAAGTCCAGACCATCAACAGAAGGTCTGGACATCAACAGCGTTGGGTACAAGGAGCTTGGGGAGGGTGGGAAGAGCACAGTTCACCCTCAGTTACGTGCACGTGTCTCCCAGAAATTAGACGGTACTGTACTTGCTGCCTTGCTGCAGGGCTGGATGAGGTGGCTTTTGCACTCTCACCCCTGAACTTTGCTCCATTTCCATAGTAATGTATTGGAGAAGGTAAAGTGTGATAGACTAACTACCGTCTCTATCTCTGTGTCTGACCGGAGGGTTGTGAAAGGGGGTGTGGTCTACCTCTTCGGTATTCTCTTCCTGCTACAATGTACAGGGTTAGATTGTGATCACCCAGTCACTACAACCTCCATTTGCCCCAACGCACCTACACTTTTTAGTCCTGCACTTTGGGCCTCGACTATTCATGTGGGCTTTCCGAATAAAACAAAAATATTACTGTTAAATCCCTGTCTTGGGGCAGAATTCTAATTGGCAGCTCCTTTAACAAATACATGGCATGCTTATTCAGGGTCACCTAGACAAGTATTTTGTTTCTTTTTTAAATTTGTGAGACTTTCCCTAAAGTGGTCACTTAAAAAGCCGCATCATAATTACTGCATTTTTCTGCTGGCTTTCTGACTTCCGTCTTTGAGAGGTGAGGAACTGTAGTTCATCTTGAGTTAGTTGACCTTCCTTCCTTCCTCATATTTAATTGTAATTGTTTTAGCTTGTGTGTATGGGACAGTTGTCGAAGTTTACAGCACAGAAGGAGGCCATTTGGCCCATCGTGTCTGTGACAGCTCTTTGCTGGAACAACCCAAAACTAATCCCACTGCCCCGATTTCTCCCCACGCACCCCGTTTTCCTCTGCTTACCCTCTGTCTCACTAAATCGCAGGATAACTAATTGCATTGCCTGGGCAGGTACACTTGGCTATGGTCCGTTATCACGAGGCTGGCCGCTTCTGCGATAAGCTGCAAGAGTGGGATCGGGATTCTGCAATCTTCCATCTCGAACACGCTGCGCTCTGTGGAGAACTGGAAGCGATCGTCGCCCTGGGTCTCATCTACCTGCAGTTGCCTCACCACATCCTGACCGACATCACTGTGGAGGTATGTCTGCTTAGTCTATCAACAACACGATACCGGGTAAGCAGTGTAGTCCACCGGAACGCAGAAATGGAACTTTTCCCTCTGGCAACATGCATTGTTTTTTTTTTAAAAAAAAGCATATTTACACAAGATGTTAATTGCTACTAGCCATCTTTTTTCTACCTCAGAAACTATTTCCTTCCGTGCTGTTTTTTTTGTGGTGATTGGCTGTGACTGGTAAAGTTCCTTTCTCCCAACCCTTCCCCTCCCCTCCTGAGGTCACTGACTCTATACTAAGGTGGAGAAGATGTTTCCACTTGTAGGGGAGACTAGGGGCCATAAATGTAAGATCATCACTAATAAATCCAATAGGCAATTCAGGAGAAACTTCTTTACCCAGAGAGTGGTGAGAATGTGGAACTCGCTACCACAGGGAGTGGTTGAGGCGAATAGTATCGATGCATTTAAGGGAAAACTGGATAAACACATGAGGGAGAAAGGGATAGAAGGATATGCTGATAGGGTGAGATGAACAGGGGTGGGAGGAGGCTCGTGTGGAATAGATGACAGGGTAGATGCAGAGAGGGTGTTTCCCCTCGTGGGGGAATCTAGAACTAGGGGGCATAGTTTCAGAATACGGGGTCGCCCATTTAAAACTGAAATGAGGAGGAATTTCTTCATGAGGAGGAATATATTTAAGGCGGAGATAGACAGATTTTTGAATGATAAGGAAGTCGAGGGTTAAGGGGAGCGGGCAGGGAAGTGGAGTTGAGGCCAAAATCAGATCAGACATGATCTTATTGAATGGCGGAGCAGGCTCGAAGGGCCAAATAGCCGACTCCTGCTCTTAATTCTTATGTTCTATAAACAACGGCATAGACCAATTGGGCCGAATGGCCTGTTTCTGTGCTGTAGACTCGGATGTAATTCTATGTCAATTAAGTATAGACCAACAATTAAATTAAATGCATAATTTTGCCTTAACTATGAACAGGATACTGATCAGAACCGGAAGAGTGGCTTTGAATACTTGCTGATGGGTGCAGAGGCAGGAGATCGTCCGTCCATGATCCTCGCAGCTCGAGCCTTTGATACCACCGTAAATCTCAGTCCCGACAGGTGCAGCCTCGCTTTCTCCAGCCTTCAATGCTGACATCGTTGCCATCGGCTTTTTGCAGAAAGGCTCTTATCTTTTAATGGGTGCAGAGAGATTGCTAACCCAGAGAATGTTTTTATGACTTAATGAGTCCTGTTACTTTGCTCCTTATATTGAAGGAGTCTCATCGGGAAGATATTAGTATTGGCATTTAATTAATATTCATGTGCTCTGTTTATGTATAACATATTTAAATTAGGTATAGAAATTTGCTCGAAAATGTGGCCATGTGATCACTGAGGACAGGATCGCCATGATGCCTTCCATGGTTGAATAGTCTGCCAGCGCTCATTATCTGGACTTGCATTTGAAAACATCTCTTGAATGGGGTACCTGAGCGGGTGCAGTGCCTGTGAAGCCATACCCCAGCAGTAAAGTAGGTTAGGGGGAGGGGGGGAAATAAATCAGAGTGCAGGACAGTAACTGATGGACTGCAGCCAATAGTAAAGCAAGAAACACAATCTGAGTGCAGAGCTGTGAGAGGGAGGCGTCCTGTTCGTTTGGCAGTGTTACAGGATATAGACCTGATCAAACGCCTCTCTTCAAAGCGAGAATTGTTCAATCTGTCAGTTACAATGCAGGAAAGAACCAGAATGCTGATGAAGTCATTACATAGAGTGTTGTAGTCAGGAAGGGCTGTTGAACATTCTTCACATCACACACCTGGCCCGGGAATCTCCTTGGAGCTGCTCTGGCTCCATCGCTGTAACGTCACCGGAAGTGTGATGGGAACGCTGTATCTGTGTGTAACCAGGGTTACCATCGCACAATCGGTGTTGTTTGAGCAATGGAGCGAGGACAACTCCAAGAAAATTCTCTGCCCTTGTGTTGGACAATAACTTGTATTTATATAGCGCCTATAACGTCGTAAAACGTCCCAAGGACGTCCACAGAAGTGTTATAGGACAACACAAATAAATTTGACATAAGAAGAAGTGACGGCTGATGCGGTCGGTTTTAAGGAGCGTCTTAAAGGAGGAAAGAGAGGCGGAGTGGTTTAGGGAGGGAGTTCCAGCGCTTGGGGCCCAGGCAACAGAAGGCACGGCCGCCAATGGTGGAACGATGGAGGTGGGAGATTCATGAGGCCAGAGGGAGAAGCGCAGAGCTCTCGGAGGTTTGTAGAGCTGGAAAAGGTTACCGAGATAGGGCGAGGCCATGAAAGAATTTAAATACTCGGCACAGATTGGGCATCAAGCCTTGGAGAAGCTGAGATTGTTCTCCTTGGAGCAGAGCAGGTTAAGGGGAGATTTAGTAGAGATATTCAAAATCACAAGGGGCTTTGATAGAGCGAGCAGGGAGAAACTGTTTCCTGTGGCAAGTGGGTCAGCAACCAGAGGTCACAAATTAAAAATAATTAACAAAAGAACGAGCAGGGAAACTAGGAGAATATTTTTCACACAGAGGGATGTTGAGATATGGAACACATTATCTGAAAGGGTGGTGGAATCAGGCTCCATAGGAACTTTCAGAAAGCAATTGGACATGTATTTGCAGAGGACTCATTTGCAAGGTTATGGGGGAAAGAGCTGGGGACTGGGACCAAGTTGGACAGCTCTTTCAGAGTCAGCCCATGGGCTGGATGGCCTCCTTCTGTGCTGTAACATTCTGTGAGGCCAAGGAACTTCCTGGCCTTTAGGTCAGCACTACACTGGGCAGTGCTCTGGTTGGGGGGCAGGGGGCACTCTAGGGTCCGTTTGGTCATCACAGCCTCCATATCCATGTGTAAATGTAATGGCTTTTCCCCATTGGCATTGCAGGACCCGAGACTGGAAAGGAGCTTTACACTGGTACAACGCTGCTCTGAATATGACCGATTATGATGAAGGCGGAGAGTACGATGGCACAGGGGACGAACCTAAGTATTGCCTTCTTGCTCGAGAGGCAGAGATCCACATGATAGGAGGGTTTGGTGTGGAGCCAGACCCACAGAAAGCAGGTAGAATAAATATATCCACATTTACCAAATAGCAGGAAAGAATCTAATATTGGCCACTGGCTGACACCCGGTTTGTTTTAATGAATGATGAGCAACATCAGTCATAAAATCAGAGGTCCATGTCTGTCTGACTGCTTTTTCTGTAATCTTTCTCTTAAACTTAGATTACAGGCCTCCTCCAGCCCTACAACCCTCCAAAAACCCCTCCAATTCTGGCCACTTGTGCAGCCCCGATTTTAATCGCTTCACCATCGGCAGCCCTGCCTTCAGTTGCTTGAGCCCTAAGTTCTGGAACTCCCTCCCTAAACATCTCCACCTCTCTCTCCTCCTTTAAGGTGCTCCTTAAAACCTACCTCTTTGACCAAAGGGAGTCGAGGATTATGGGGAACAGGCAGGAAAGTGGAGTTGAGGCCAAGATCAGATCAGCCATGATCTTATTGAATGGCGGAGCAGGCTCGAGGGGCCGTATGGCCTATCCTGCTCCTATTTCTTATGTTTTTAAGGTTGTGCTCACTTAATAACTACTTATGTAGTTCAGTGTAAAATGTTATTTGATAACGCTCCAGTGAAGCATCTTTGGCACTTTACTACGTTAAAGATGCTATATAAATGTAAATTGTTGTTACATGTGGGGCTCATTGGGATTTTGTGCTGGCTAATATGTATTTGACAATATCCTCTCTCTCCCCGTCTCCCCCTCTCTCCCCCCCCGTCTCCCGCCCCCTCTCCCCCCGTCTCCCGCCCCCTCTCCCCCCGTCTCCCGCCCCCTCTCCCCCCGTCTCCCGCCCCCTCTCCCCCCCGTCTCCCGCCCCCTCTCGCCCCGTCTCCCGCCCCCTCTCTCCCCGTCTCCCGCCCCCTCTCTCCCCGTCTCCCGCCCCCTCTCTCCCCGCCTCCCGCCCCCTCTCTCCCCGCCTCCCGCCCCCTCTCCCCCCCCCCCCTCTCCCCGTCTCCCGCCCCCTCTCTCCCCGTCTCTCCCCCCCACCTCCCCCAGCTCACTCTGTTCCCTCCCCCCCCCCCGCTCTCCGTCTCCCTACCCCATGCTCGCTTGCTCTGTCTCCCCCCTTGCTCGCCGCGTCTCGCCCCGCATGCCCTGTCTTCCCCCCGCTTGCCCCTTCTCCCCCCCTTTCCGTCTCTACCCCCCCCGTCTTCCCCCCCTCCGTCCCCCCCCCCTCTCTCTCCCTCTCTCGCTCGCCCCGTCTCCCCCCGCTCGCCCCGTCTCCCCCCGCTCGCCCCGTCTCCCCCCGCTCGCCCCGTCTCCCCCCGCTCGCCCCGTCTCTCGCACTGAGTCTCCCACGCCCCCCCACCGTCGTTTCCCCCCCCACCACCACATGCGCTCTCTCTCTCTCTCTCTCTCTCTCTTCTCTCTCTCTCTCTCTCTCTCTCTCTCTCTCTCCCCCCTTTTGATCCAAGCTTCTCTAGGATCCTGATCCATGGAGCTGAACAAAGTGTGGGCCACGCTGCCCTGCACTGTAGAATACTGCACATATGCGGCCGGATTTCTGTGTAGGCGCGCAGGCGCAGAAAGGGGACGGTCCGAACGTACGCATGCGCAGAAAGGGTAGAGTCCGACTGTACGCATGCGCAGAAAGGGGCGGGTCCAACCGTAAGCATAGCAGAAACGGGTGGGTCCGAATGTACGCATGCGTAGAAAGGGACGGGTCCAACCATATGCATAGCAGAAACGGGTGGGTCCGAATGTACGCATGCGCAGAAAGGGGCGGGTCCAACCATATGCATAGCAGAAACGGGTGGGTCCGAATGTACGCATGCGCAGAAAGGAGCAGGTCTGAGTGTGCGCATGTGCAGAAAGGGACGGGTCCGAACATACGCATGCGCAGGAAAGGGCAGGTCCTACCGTACGCATGTGCAGAAAGGGGCACGTCCGAGCGTACGCATGTGCAGAAAAGGGCAAGAAGAACACGAAAATGTTCGTGTAGATAATCACTTAGTTGTTCAGTGACTTCCCGTCCCCCACAGCCCGACTCTTTCTCTCTCCAACACACACAGTGTTGCTGGGGGCGAGGTTTCACAGGCGTTAACCTGTTCGTTTGTCTCACACCTCAGTGACCTTTCTTTTCCAAGATCATCATCATCACAGGCAGTCCCTCGGAATCGAGGAAGACTTGCTTCCACTCTAAAAGTGAGTTTTCAGGTGGCTGAACAGTCCAATATGAGAACCACAGTCCCTGTCACAGGTGGGACAGACAGTGGTTGAAGGAAAGGGTGGGTGGGACAGGTTTGCCGCACGCTCCTTCCGCTGCCTGTGCTTGGTTTCTGCATGCACTCGACGATGAGACTCGAGGTGCTCAGCGCCCTCCCAGATGCACTTCCTCCATTTAGGGTGGTCTTTGGCCAGGGACTCCCAGGTGTCAGTGGGGATGTTGCACTTTATCAGGGAGGCTTTGAGGGAGTCCTTGTAACGTTTCCGCTGCCCACCTTTGGCTCGTTTACCGTGAAGGAGTTCCGAGTAGAGCGCTTGCTTTGGGAGTCTCGTGTCAGGCATGTGAACAATGTGGCCTGTCCCACGGAGCTGATCGAGTGTGGTCAGTGCTTCAATGCTGGGGATGTTGGCCTGGATGAGGACGCTAACGTTGGTGCGTCTGTCCTCCCAGGGGATTTGCAGGATCTTGCGGAGACATCGTTGGTGGTATTTCTCCAGCAACTTCAGGTGTCTACTGTATATGGTCCATGGGGGGCATGGCAGCTGATTCCGACCTGTCCTCAACAGCTGAAGTTCCAATCAGGGGAATACGCGGTGAATTGAATCGGGGTGGGGGAGGAGAAGTGGCTGTAAGTGAATATTTCACCGTTTCACCTTGTGCTTTGTGTGCTGCTGTGTACAGGAGACCTCTTCACAGAAGCAGCAGACGCAGCGATGGCGGACATGAAAGGCAGACTGGCCAACCAGTATTACCAGCAGGCCGAGGAAGCTTGGGCGCTGATGGAGGAGTGAGCCTTCGACCTACACACAGCCCACTCAGTCATTTAAAAAAAAAAGCGATGGTTATTGTTTACTAAATGTCAAATGTCTTCCTTTAGTGTCTGTGCCAGAATGCTTGGGAGTTCTTCTTCCGTATTTTTATCATTGCGTGAATGCCCTTTGTGAATGACCTGTGTTAATCTGCATCGGCTGCCTGTGGTACTGTTACTGCAGCCACCTGGCTGAGTTTAATAGCAGTTTTTATATATTTTTTGAGATTATACTAGGATTATTTGCAGAAAATGTGGGATTTTATTATAATGATTGATTGCATGTAATTCTGCCTTTTTGTGGTTATGGGTTTAAGAAAAGCAGCTCCATGCAGCTATTCCACTGCATTGTCCTTCACCAAAAGGAGATGGCAGTACAGCATACTTGGATACTTGAGTTATATTTACAAAGCATGGAGGTGGGGGAGAATGAGTGCAGGACAGTTACAAGTAAAAGAGGCACTGTTGTTGACAAAACATATTTGCCGAAACTGAACTTGCCGACAAACGCACAACACAGTGACACGCCTGACTGAATCGCAGCATCGTGTCACTGGTTTATAGTTGCCTCCAGTGCCTCTGGACACAGAGCAAAGAGGTTACCAGGCCCATGATGGGCCTTCCTGTCCCCTCAGACCCCATGTCTGCTAATACTTACAAATCTATAGCATCTCAATGCATCAAAGCATCTCAACGCGCTCCAGATAATGAATGGCTTTAAGGTGCAATGACTGTTACGTATGCAGCCATTTTGTGGGACCAGTGTCTCACAATGAATGACCATGTTGGTGCTGTTGGTTGAGAGGGGAATGTTGGCCAAGGCATTGGGAGCACTTTCTTGCTGTTTTTCCAATGGTGCCGTGGGCTCTTAATATCAGCAGGCAGGCAAAGAAAGCTTCAGTCTAACAACTCGCCTGAAGATCTCCATCCAGCACCAGGAAGGTGCATCCTACTGCAATACAGCAAATGTGGGCAAGGCAACTTTTGCCAGCTCCAGCAAGTGACACACAGGTTGTGCAAGGCACTGAGGTGCCAATCCTTCCTTCAGTAGTTGAAGAGCTCTCGGGGCCATTGTTTCAGGGCGTCTCCTGCCCTGCCCAAGTAGCCCAAAACCATCCAAACCCTGCTCACAGCTACACCCTCAACCTACTCATCCAAACCCTGCTCACAGCTACATCCTCAACCTACTCATCCAAACCCTGCTCACAGCTACACCCTCAACCTACTCATCCAAACCCTGCTCACAGCTACACCCTCAACCTACTCATCCAAACCCTGCTCTCAGCTACACCCTCAACCTACAACCTACAATAAAAGACCCTGACAACTCTGAATACATAGTGTGAAGACGATGTATTCATCTCTGTATGATCCTGACTGCATAGGGGCAAGTACCATGCAATGTGTAACTGTAAGGTACCATATCCCAAGAAAGCCTGCAGACTTTACTGGACCATGGAAAAAACGGTCTTTTACAATAAAGAAATGAGGCACTGTGTTTGCCCAACTGCAAACGCACAACTGATTGAAATGCAGCTCTGGGCCACTGGCAGATGGAGATGACAAGTCACTTTTCTCTCTCGTGCAATCAACAAAAAAACTACGGTTTAATAAACATTTTCCGTGAAATATGTTGTCTCTTTAACGTTAAATGTCATCACGATCTTAGCTTGGCTCCAGTAGGGATTGTACAATGACTGCAGTACAGTACGAGTCGGTAGGCACTTATCTCAGAAGGGAGAAGATTTACACAATTTTTATGTGAATGTGCTTGGCAAGAATAAATTCTTTTTATGTTTTTGAATCTCTTGACTTCATTGAATTATTTAAGTATCTTTATTCTTTCGTAAACGAAAGTACCAAAGATGTTAGGTTACCTCAAAAATAAAGATGACATTATAGGGGAGAATTTTACCCCCACCCCTGCCCGCATGACTAAAACTGGACAGGGACAGGAGTTAAAATGAAGTGTTAGACCTACCCACTCCATTCCCATCCGATCTGGCCAACTGCATTTTTAAATGGGATGATAGCTGTGGCTCAGTGGGCAGCACTCTCGCCTCTGACTCCAGGGACTTGAGTACATAAACCTAGGCTGCCACTTCAGTGGCAATACTGAGGGAGTTCTGTCGGAGGTGCCGTCTGTCGGACGAGACATTAAACATCTCTCAAATGGACATAAAAGATCCCACGGCACTATTTCGAAGAAGAACAGTGGAGTTATCCCCGGTGCCTTGGACAATATTTATCCCTCAATCAACATGACAAAAACAAATTACCTGGTCATTATCACATTGATGTTTATGGGAGCTTGCTGTGCTCAAATTGGCTGCCACGTTTCCTACATTGCAACTGTGGCAACACTTCAAAAGTCCGGTGGTCATGAAAGGCACTATATAAATCCAAATCTTGTATAAATGCAAGTCTTTTTGAAATTACAGGCACCAAGGACACCTGCCTGAAGCCGGCCGGGTCCATCTTTAAATGGGCAAGTTGGGCTCTGATGACATCATAAAGCCAGAGAGATGGAGTTTAGGGAGAGAATACCAGAGCACGAGACCGAGACAGTTGAAGGCATGGCCACCAAGGGTGGGGCGAGGGGAGGGAGGAACAATGAAGCCAGGGCAGCTGACATTTGAATTTGAAGCCATTAAATTGGGAAATACATTATTAGTCAGCAGTTTCTGTGGCCAGAGAGCAGATAGTCACGTTAGATTAGGGTGACCATATTTTCTAAACTGAATCTGGAGACACACAATGGGAGCACTGTTGTGTCCTTAGATGCTCCAGTAATGACTCCACGAGGCAGTGTGTTGTACTTGAACTGTAGTGACCTTAGTCCTTTATTAGTTAACTCCAGAGTGAGGATCACACCTGATGGCCAGGCACACCTGTACAGGTAACCTACAAGTCTCCCACTGCTGTGCCCTCTGGTGGCACACCTTGTGATAGTACCAACAGTAGCCATGTAGGATACATGACATCACTCTCCCCTGAGCCTTCAGTGCAAATTGCCTCTGCATTGACAGTGCTCTCGGCTTAGCTCTATGTGGGCTCTGTCTGGTTGACCCTTGGCAGGTTGTTTCAATCTTGGGTGAGTGGTTGGTGCAGTAGCGTGCTGGTGGTTGCTGTTTGTGTGTGTCCCTGACCACTCCATTCTCCACCCCCACCCCCCCATATCGATTATGGCGGAGGCTCCTAGCATTCATGTACATTCAAGTTCAGGAAAACAGGTTCGCATTACATTTGTGGTTCCGTTGTGAAACAAGTACGTTAGACTGGTGAGATACCTTATCGATGTAGTGACCAGTGCGTGAGGACAAGCTAGTTCCAGGGTTGCTGGATTGTGTCCCTGCAGTCTGGTGGCTCAGTGCCCGGTGCTGGCAGTGGGAACCCGGTTGGCTCGAGTTGCCTGCTCTTGGGGCTGTTGCCGTGGTCCCTAGGGTCGGGCCAGTTCACAGATGCCTGTGACCTCCCTGTCCTTTCTTTGCGCCCTGGGTCGTTGCTGCTTCCTGAGGAGCTGTCGCCTAGCAGTGCACAGGGAACTGCTGATTCGCTGGCCTGGGCGTTGTTTGGTTTGGGATCTTGGCTGGTGCCGGTCCCCTTTGGGGGAACTGTGGCGGGTGACCCTTCATTTACGGGTATGGCCTTGGTGGTGATGGGGTCTGGGGACTGCGCCTTGGCACAGTCTGCTCCTTCAGGCTCATGGCAGTTGGTGCCATCGGGTGCCTGAGAGGTGGAGCCGACCAGGAGCATGGTATCGATACCGGTGCTGTTGTCCTGCTGAGGCTGCTTGCTCTGCAGCTTGTGTGTGTTGGCTGCTTGTGGCCACACTCCATGGTGCATGACTCTGGTCCCCGGGACGCAGGCTACAGCATTGGGTAGCTCGCTGGACCTGTGTGCTCCCGATTGGTGTCTGCCCACTGCATTGGCTGTGTGCAGTTGAAATCCTGCATTGCATAACTTTTCATTACTTATGATGGACACTGTGGGTCCAATCACAATCGTGCGAATTTTCCTCATTGGTTGCATGTACACAATTCAGATTATCAGTTACACATTTTGTCTCTGACTTACAGGGCCCAAGTTTCCACATGATTTGCGCCTGATTTTTAGGAGCAACTGGTGGAGAACGGACTATTTTAGAAATCGCAATTCTCCACATTTTTTTTTCTGCAGTTCTAGTCAGGGAGAACAGTTCTAGTTTAGAACAGAATTTTTTCTTCAAAAGGGGTCGTGTTCGGCCACTGACGCCTGATTTGAAAGTTTCCACAGTGAAAATGTACTCCAAACTAAAGTAGAATGGAGCCAGAGAAGATTTTTGTAGAACTGAAAAAACCTGTTCTACACATTTAAAAATCAGGCGCAGGTTACAAATTAGGCGTCCAGAATGAGGTGGAAGGGAACTCTTAAAATCGACAATAAATCCTTATTTATACTTCTACAAATATTTTACAAATAAATCCAACCTGAATAAACATTTATAAGCCAAGAAAAGATTAAATAAACCATCTTCCTACCTGTGTGAAAGTGCTTCAGCCAGGGAGAATTCTGCAGCCGTTCGTGCCGCTGAGCGGGAGGGGGAGAGAGAGAAGAGGGAGAGAGGGGGGGGGAGGGGGAGAGAGAGAGAGAGAGAGAAGGGGGGAAGAGAGAGAGAGAGAAGGGGGAAGAGAGAGAGAGAGAGAAGGGGGGAAGAGAGAGAGAGAGAGAGAAGGGGGGAAGAGAGAGAGAGAAGGGGGGAAGAGAGAGAGAGAGAAGGGGGGAAGAGAGAGAGAGAGAGAAGGGGGGAAGAGAGAGAGAGAGAGAAGGGGGGAAGAGTGAGAGAGAGAGAAGGGGGGAAGAGAGAGAGAGAGAGAAGGGGGGAAGAGAGAGAGAGAGAGAGAAGGGGGGAAGAGAGAGAGAGAGAGA
Source organism: Pristiophorus japonicus (assembly GCF_044704955.1). Lineage (NCBI taxonomy): Eukaryota > Metazoa > Chordata > Chondrichthyes > Pristiophoridae > Pristiophorus > Pristiophorus japonicus. Next base: position 111,923,635 of record NC_091991.1, on the reverse strand, counting down.
GAAGGGGGGAAGAGAGAGAGAGAGAGAGAAGGGGGGAAGAGAGAGAGAAGGGGGGAGAGAGAGGAAGAGGGAGAGGAGAGAAGAGAGGGAGAGAGAGAGGAGAGGAGAAGAGAGAGAGAGAGAGAGAGGGGGAAGAGAGAGAGAGAGAAGGGGGGAAGAGAGAGAGAGAAGGGGGGGAGAGAGAGAGAGAGAAGGGGGGGAAAGAGAGAGAGAGAAGGGGGGAGAGAGAGAGATAAGGGGGAGAGAGAGAGAGGGGGGGAGGGAGAAAGAAGGGGGGAGAGAGAGAGAGGAGGGGGGAGAGAGAGAGAGGGGGGAGGGAGAGAAGAGGGGGGAGGGAGAGGGGGAGGGAGGGAG